>NC_092243.1:76925218-76940218 GCF_036320965.1 Panulirus ornatus | reverse complement strand
ATACTGCCACTCGTCTAAGACACTGCTTTCGCCTCCTTCGAAACTGCTATCGTATCTTTCAGGAGTACTAGCTCGTCTTTATAGACTGATGTCTCGTCCTTAAAGACTGCAGAATTGTCCTTAAATCTGCGTTTAGGTCTTTAAACTGTCATTTCGTCATTAGATACTGCTATCAACTCCTCAAAGACTCCTGTCGCGTCCTCATAGACTGTTATCTCGTTTATAGAAAATGTTATCTTGCCCTTGAAGACTTTTGTTTCCTCCTTAAAGACTGTTATTTCGCCCTTGAGGACAGACTGTTATTTCGCCCTTGGGGACAGATTGTTATCTCTGAATGCAGAGTGACGTACATCATCCTTCTGTCTACCTGGATAGCCACGCTTCTGAAATTCAGATTCTAATGTTGGAATCTTATGTAGCTTTATTGGATTCCTAGAATGATTAATCTACTCCCAGGTAACAAGACTGATCAATCTGAGCATCAGTAACGAGACTGATTAATCTGGCTAATTCAGAAGTGTTTCAGATCTCGACAAAAAATTTTGATCTTTGGCATTGTACAGTGGTATACTACATAATGAAACAGAGTAGCTAAAGTCGACCTCGTATATCAGCGTCAAGTAAACGAGAATCAGGTTAGTTGTTAAATTCCTAGAGATTTATTTTTTACCATTAGTTTATCACCTTTTACTTACAACAGATTTGATGGTGTCATTTCTTTCTCACAAAATCATTCTCGCTGCTGACTAGGTTCACATATAATGGAAATTTGAAAAGTTACTGGTATATCAGAGCCAAAAGAGAATTATTGTATATAAGCGGGTGTGCTAATACAGTTCTGATATGTGGTAAGAATGAGTGAGGAAAGGTTGACAACAAAAGAGGATATATGTGTCGGAAGTGGAAGAAAAAAGGACAAAGAGATCAAACTGGAGGTGGAAGGATGGAATGAAAAAGATATTGAGCGATCGGGGCCTGAATATGGAGGAGGGTGAAAGACGTGCACGGGTTAGAGTTGGAAAGATGTGGTATACCGGGGTCGATGTGCTGTCAATAGACCGAACCAGGGCATGTGAAGCGACTTGGGTAAACCATAAAAAGGTCTGTTGGGCCTGGATGTGGTGAATAGGGAGCTGTGGTTTTGGTTCACGACACATGGCAGCTAGAGACTGGATGTAAGTTTGTAGCCATTCTTCGTCTGTTCCTGACGCTGCTTCGCTAAAGCAGGACACGGCGGACAAGTATGGAAAAAGAATATATATATATATATATATATATATATATATATATATATATATATATATATATATATATATATATATATAAGAGAGAGAGAGAGAGAGAGAGAGAGAGAGAGAGAGAGCAGATCCACATTCAACTGATATTCCTCATCCAACACAGACACAAGCACAGTAACCCTCCAATAGCCCGGCATGATTTGTCTCTGAGGCATTCCGGTCTGAAGAATTTTCCAGACTGGAGAGTTTGCCCCCCCAGCTCCTGACTCGCATCACTGGTTCACTGCGTAGGTCAATAATTCACATGGGACAGCACTGGCATTGCCACCAATCTGTTTCTGAGCACTTACACCAGTAACACAAGGTTGGGAAGAGATTCGATACTTGGCATCTCATCTTCCCTTTACACGAGGTTTATATACTTGTTGCGCAGCGCCAGGATACCGCACTGGTCACACTTACACGTGTCTGGCTATAGTGTTGTGACCTTCGTACCGACAGGCGAGTGTGTATGTAACTATTCATTTTTTCTTTTCATTCCTGTTTGCCGTTACGTACAATATCAAGTTAGCGCCACGAGCACACAGAACACAGCCCATATATTCTTGGCTATTGACCATGAGCGGCGATAAAGCAGGCCAGTTAGCAGCACCAGCATGAGTGGGATGGCCAGATGGCCAGACATATCACTAGCATGAGTGGGATGGCCAGATGGCCAGACATAACACTAGCATGAGTGGGATCGCCAGACATAACGCTAGCATGAGTGGGATGGCCAGATGGCCAGACATAACACTAGCATGAGTGGGATGGCCAGATGGCCAGACATAACACTAGCATGAGTGGGATGGCCAGACATAACACTAGCATGAGTTGGATGGCCAGACATAACACTAGCATGAGTGGGATGGCCAGATGGCCAGACATAACACTAGCATGAGTGGGATGGCCAGACATAACACTAGCATGAGTGGGATGGCCAGACATAACACTAGCATGAGTGGGATGGCCAGACATAACACTAGCATGAGTGGGATGGCCAGACATAACACGAGCTCATACTTTATGTACGAGAGGGGTGCAGGTGGTGGGGGGTGGAGTTGCTTCTTAGCCAGGCATGGGATAGGACCCAGGTCGGGCTGAGGGAGGGAACTAGACAGGGGAAGGTTAAAAGGGAGAGGGGAAGAGAGGGGTAGAGATGTAAACTGAGGACAAAGAGCATGGGAAGAGCAGAGAGGGGAGGGAGTAGAGCAGGGCCCGAGGGGTCACATGAGGGGAGATGAACTTTTTGACAAGTGTCTGTGTCAGGTCGAGGGTCGTTGTCCTCCTGCCTGCAGTTAATTAGTCGCGTCCTCACGGCTGACTGACCCTTGACCACCTGACGTGAGGGTCATGAACTGTGTGTGGCTGACTGACCCTTGACCACCTGACGTGAGGGTCATAAACTGTGTGTGGCTGACTGACCCTTGACCACCTGACGTGAGGGTCATGAACTCTGGCTGACCCGTGATAACCGAACGTCAATGCAAAGAACTGAAAAACCCTAAATTCGTAGCCTTGGTTGATACAAACACGAGCACTCTGAACACGGACACTTCTAACACGGACACTCCTAACACGGACACTCCTAACACGGACACTCCTAACACGGACACTCTGAACACGGACACTCCCAAAACTGATATTCACAGTAAGGACGGCGCTCCACACAGACATACCAACAGACATACTCTCATAGCAACTTGATGTATCTATTACTTTCCACAAATCGAGAGAGAGAGAGAGAGAGAGAGAGAGAGAGAGAGAGAGAGAGAGAGAGAGAGAGAGAGAGAGAGAGAGAGAGAGAGAGAGTACAAGGCGGAAGGAACCAATTCTGTAATGTCTTTGGTAAGGTGTAGGACCAGAAGGATGATCAAACCAGACCTGATAAAGGTTTTCTCGGGTCTGTTTCCAAACTGGCTCCAGGGGAGAGTAAAGATGCTTCTCCTAAATATGTGAGCGACCAAAGTTTGGCAACACTTTCCTCAAACGTTTTGCATCTTCCTCAACGCCACAGTATTTTCCATCTTCACGGTTCCTCAGCGCTTATAAAACCTTTTTCATTCTGCAGTGCATTGCTTCCTTCTCTTTCCCCTGTCTGCAGTGCATTCTCTCCTTCTCTTTCCCTCTCTGCAATGCATTCCTTCCTTCTCTTTCCCCTGTCTGTAGTGCATTCTCTCCTTCTCTTTCCCTCTCTGCAATGCATTCCTTCCTTCTCTTTCCCCTTCTACAATGCATTGCTTCCTTCTCGACAATGCACTTTTTTCGTGAAAGAACTCTTTACGTTAGGCTAAAGAGAGCCCACATTACAACCATGATTATTTAAGAATACAACACCCTGTATATCCCAATATGGTATCTACAATAGAATACAATGCATACTCTTTTCACGATACAGTTCCACCTGTTCCACGAGACAGCTCATCATATTTCACAATTACAGGCTAACCTTCTCTATAAATGAGTGCATGAGATTACAACCTTTTCATAATACAACGCTGTTAATTCTACGATACAACCCTCTCACTCCACCGTCAACTGGTTCTCCTCCACAACAAAGATCCACCCAGTTCACAATATATTCCCCTTCCTCTCCACAATAAAGGCCCATCCAGTCCAATAATCTGTTTCCACCCACATCTTCATACAATCCCTGCCGTACATCTTCCTCACAACATTATACAACCAATTTTACTGATCATGCCAAAGCCACCCACCCTGCAACACAAACTCATCCACAACATTATACATCCCCTGCCCCGCAATACAAAACTAGAAAAATAACAAAATACATCAATCCACAATATATGACCCCAGAGTTTGGAACAAAATACCGTTCATTCAGCTATAAACTCCCGTTCTAAAATTGTAATATCTTTCTTTTTGATCATTTTCTTTAAACTACATCATTAGCCACATATTTAAATTCGTGCCTGACTTAGAGGGGCAGTTTTTCAGACAATATTAGGATATGGAGTAAACTTTTCATCATCATCGCTAACGTGATTCTTGCTTAGGGAGTGAGTACAAGTGCACAAGGTGATAGTCATTACTTGATACCATTGCACACACACACACACACACACACACACACACACACACACACACACACATTAGGAAGTTGGTAAAGAAACTTTATTTTCAATCAGTAATATTGGGTATACGTCTCTGATGAATAAAGAAGTACCTTAGTGGAAGGGAACTGATGACGCATGCCAGAGAAGCCGTCTGGAAATGACCTTGGTTCACCGGTGGCGTGCCACAGGCCACAGTCCTGGGACCATTAATCTTCTTGATTCTCTGCAGATAATTTGTCAGAAGGATTAGACACGAATACATTTGTTGATGATCCTAAGGTCATAAGGGAAGCATAGTGTGAAGAGGATTCTATCACCTTCCCAGGTGGAAGGTGGGAACAAGTCAGGTAGCGACCAGGATGGCACGGGTCAAGACCAGGTTACTGACGTTGTTCATGCAAGCGGCCTCCCCACTGCCTCTGCTGCACGTATACATGTATCAGAATATTCTGTGTTAACGCACGGAATATACGTAATAGATTTTCGGAGTTAGAGATAATTGTATTAGGAGAAAATTATGGTATAGTTGGTATTACGGAATCTTGGCTATATATTACAAACAGATTTCACTCGCCGAATACGCCATTTCCGAGTGCACTATATTTAACAGTGGTAATGGATATAAAGTAGGCGGCGATGTCTTGCTCTTTCTTAAAGCTTATCTAAGTATATCCTTTGCTGAAATCTTTTTTTATTGTTGATAAAATCGACTTTACTTTTTTAGAAATTAAGGATAAGTTTCGAAAGTAACAATACGATTAGTTCAGAGGCCCTCAGCACAGGCGTCAGAAGTAGACGAAAGAGTTTTTGATCTGAAATGAAAATGATTAATGAATACGGTTCGATCATAGTAGATGTTAACATGCCATTATCTAAGTGGGGAGAATCCCTTTCCAGTAGCTTTACAGGGCTTTACTTAGATCTGCTTGGTGGTGGCCTAGTACAATCAGTTGATACATTTACGCGCCTCAAGAATATGTTAGATTTAGTTTTAACTACAAATGAGGACCTTGTTAACACTGTTGAAGTCGAGGAAAAGTTTGGTACAACTGATCACCGGCGGATTACTTATGAGTTAACTTACCTGTAGTCTTGGTCAACATGAGAGTCGTAAAAAAGAAAATTACATTTTAGATTTGCAAATTTTAAAGATCTTCGCATTGTTCTAAATTAGCAAACTTGGGGTGCTATAAATGATAACGATATGGACTTAGCTCGGGTTAGCTTCAGTAAAACGTTCAAAGCAGTGGAGGGATCATTTGTGCCAACGTGTAGTATACCGTCTTTTTTCAGTTCGAACTCAGATTGGCGGAACGATAATAAAAAGAAGTGTTTGTTGTCTAAGAAACTCAAAGAGATCAATAACCAACTTGGTAGAGCAATATCATGTAAATATGCGTCGAGAAACTAAGAGACTTGTACATGAAAGTGAACAGCAGTATGAAGCGTACATTTTTGAAAATAGCAAAAGAAACCCGGAGATTTATGGATACGTGGAAGCGCAGAGTCATTACCCAGTCAACTGGTCCATTAATAATTGAAATCGGTGATTTGATCCACGACAACGAAGTCATGGCAAAGATTTTATATGATTTTTTTCCGCGTCTGTCTTTACAACTGAAGATATAGCTCATGTCTTAAATCCGCTTCCAATGCTGAGAGAAAACATTTTGCGACACATGGACATAAATGTTGAAGACCTAGTATGAGCACTAGATGGAATAATGATAGTTGCTAAAACAGCAGGCCCAGATAAGTTTTTATACGAAGTTGATGAAAGAGGCGAAAAATGAGATAATTAAACCCGTGACTACTCTCTTTAATAAGTCATTAGGTACGTGGAAAGTCCCGGATGAATGGAGGCTTACCAATGTAACATTCATTTTAAAAAAGATAATAGATCATAGCTCGGAAATTATTGTCCAATCGGCTTAACGTCTGTAATTGGTAACATCATGGAAACCATCATTCAGAGTAAGACTGTAAACCATTAAAAGACCATTTTTCAATAAATGGCCTTCACCATGGGTTCTTGACGACATTCCTCATATCTGACAACCCTGCTTGATTTCATTTATGAAATAATTAGTATCTATATTGAAAGTTGAACAGTTTGCGTAATCTATCTAGATATTCTAAAAGCTTTTGGTGGTTAGGGCATTGGTTACATGGAAGCAAACAACAAGTTGTCATTTAATGATCAAGAGTCAGAGTGGTTAAACGTAGAAAATGGGGTGCTACAAGGAGCCATCATAGGACCGATTCTGTTTTCATGTTTATTAATGATTATGAATGTTTAGCTGCATTGTAAGATATCGAAATTCTTAAACGATACTAAGTTGGGAAATGAATATTCAGCAGAAGTTGAACATCTGCAGCTTCAACTGGGCATGGTCAAACTGATGGATTGGGCTCTAAGGTGGTAAAGGAATTTTGATATCGATAAGTGCAAAGTTTTACATGTTGGTAGGAAAAACGAAAAGATAAGCTACAGTATGAATTCTGTTGAACTGCAAATGATCGATGAGGGGAAAAGACTTGGATGTTATAATCTCTGGTGATCTAAAACAAATTAACAGTGCACAGAAGCAATTAAAGATGGAACACAATTCTTGGATGTATGGGCAGGGCGATCAAACTTTAGTCCATAGAAATGATGCTGACCCACTACAAGTTACTCATGTGTCCCTATCTCGAATATTGTCTTCAGTAAAGGTCCCATACTTGAAAGACGTAGACAGCATAGAGAAAGTACAGAGGCAAGCTACCAAGATGATTCCCGGACTGAGAAACAAGTTCTATGAAAGCCAACTAAATGACTTCATTGTATTCAGTTTAGAAAACAGAAGGTTAAGGATGATCCGATACAGGCATTCAAGATTCTCAAAGGCTTCGATAATCTCGATCTAACGACCTTACATACGGAGAGACTCTGATTACACGCGTAGTAATGGTGACTCACTCGTGGGCAAACGTTTTATTGTTAACTTAGGGAGCGATTTACCAATCAGATTGGTTGAGATTAGTACCATAGATACGTTTAAGCACAAACCTGATATATATTTCGCTTCAGATAAACGACTAACATTATTTGCGCCTCGTGAGCTACATTGAAAGTTTACAATAATGCGCCTCTGCTACCCTCACCACACTGATCTGTGAGTTTCTATATATCTTCCAATATCACAAACAGCCTCGAAGGGGCACTGTGGTCTGTTGCTGTTTGATCTCCTTTGTATTCTCAGCTTACGAGGGGACCTAGACAACCACCGAAGTTGGTCTGATACTTGTCTGATGAAAGTAATAAGTGAAGGTCACAGTAAATGATGACCTCGCAACGACTATCATCAAGAAGGATGTACAGCAGCGGGAATCTGTGTGTGAGAGAGGGACTCAAGCAGCCGACATCATGCCTTGCCTGTCGACAGAGCCCCGCCCTCGGGGAAGTGTGAACGAAACAAACTGTCTGCCGCGAGATATCAGAATAACATCCACACATACACAGATGAGGAGATACTCAGGAAGCTGTTAACATTCTGTATGATGCCAAAACTATACTGTGCTTCTCAAGTTCGGTCAAGTCCCTTAAGCACGAGGAGAAGGTCTGGAAGATGGCAGTGATGATTAAGAGAGCTACGTTACAGTGAGTGGTTGAGGACATATATTGGTCGACCATGGAAGCGAAAAAAGTGTGGAGTAACGTGATCACATCCTACAAGATTTCAAAGCATTTGGTGACGTCACCAGTGAACAGTTCTTCGAAAGATACAAAGTTAGAACAACCAGAATCTATAACATGATATCAAGCAAGAAACTTATAAAACACACACACACACACACACACACACACACACACACATATATATATATATATATATATATATATATATATATATATATATATAGATTTGCTTTCATAGCATATATGTTGTGGATGAATGGAATAAAGCAAGCGATGAAATTGTGACTCTGGTCAGCATACACAAGTTGTAAAAGTTGTATGATAGGTTCACGAGGGTAGAGCTCCCCTCCCGTACAGTACGAATACGTAATTATAAATGGGTAATTACACACATTCCCACGAGTAAAGAAGTCCCTCACCCTATGTACCCAACAAATAAGTTATTAAACTCTCTCTCTCTCTCTCTCTCTCTCTCTCTCTCTCTCTCTCTCTCTCTCTCTCTCTCTCTCTCTCTCTCTCTCTCTCTCTCTCCCTGCGAGTGTAAAGCTCCCTCCCTCTTATGTACAAATAGGTAATTACACACCCACACACACACACCCTTGGGATCTGAACACCCTCTCTGTCTCTCCTCTCCTAACTCTCAATCTATAATCTCATGTCTTGCCTAACCCCTTGTATATCTTTTCTAATTCCCTGGCCTCACACCTTACATCTCACTCTTCACACCTCACTTCTCACTCTTCATCTTGAAAGTCGATGAGAGATACCGGACGCCAAGAGAGATAACGTGTGAACTTGAGAGCGTGTATGTTCCTAACATTATCTCGATCACCTGATCACCTAACATTATCTCGATCACCTGATCACCTAACATTATCTCGATCACCTTCATTCATCGGTCGTTGGCCTCAGTCTTACGCTGGTGGCTTTAGTGTGATGTATTTAGTGCCGCACACCCAGGTATAACAGGTCTTTTGTACCTTCAGGTGTGAGGTTGTTGGATGAATTATAAGTACAAGGCAGACATTAAGTGTAGGTAGCAGATATGGAACTGACGGACGTGAGTCAAGTTAGGCTTAAAGTGTTTTAATATCTTGGTTCTGTGTTTGTACTGTGTTATAGATCGTGTCTCTTGGACGAGGTTTCTTTTCTACTTTCTATACCATTGACAATGTACGAGACAAGTTTCATTCTATATGAATAAGAAAGTAGTTATCATCATTATCATTATTATTATGGCCATCATTTTTATTGTTATTAGTATCATCATTATCATTATGACCATCATTATTAATGTAATTATCAACATCAATATCATTATTAGTATTACTGTTGTTATTATTATTATCATTATCATTGTTATTATCATTATTATTATTATTATTATTATTAATAGTATTATTATCATTATTATCATTAGTATTATCGTTATCATGATTATTATCATCATTATTATGTTATTATTATTATTATTATTATTATTATTATTATTATTATTATTATCATTGATGTTATTATAATTATTATCATTATTGGTGGAGGATCAGTTACCCAAGCTGCTACACCATGGAAGTCCATTAATTTAGCGACGTTCATTCCTTCCTTGATATTATTGTGCACATTCAGAACCCAGCCACAAATTCATTGCATGAGGACATCCAAAATATTAATCATTTCTCAAAATTCTTGGTATGAAACTAAACTACATACATGCCATCACACATCATACAACGTTTTGTCATACGTTTAAAACTAAACCACTTGTTTAATGGTTCAAGCATTCTTCCTTGCAATACTTTACTGTTGCATGACCAATATTTTACAGTTCATCCACATGTGTTACATGATCAATACTTTACTGTTCATCCAGATGTGTTGCATGATCAGTACTTTACTGTTCATCCACATGTGTTACATAATCAATACTTTACTGTTCATCCATATGTGTTCCATGACCAATACTTTACTGTTCATCCAGATGTGTTGCGTGATCAGTACTATACTGCTCATCCACACGTGTTGCATGATCAATACTTTACTGTTCATCCACATGTTTTGCATGATCAGTACTTTACTGTTCAACCACACGTGTTCCATGATCAATACTTTACTGTTCATCCAAATGTGTTGCATGATCAGTACTTTACTGTTCATCCACATGTGTTGCATGATCAGTATTTTACTGTTCATCCACATGTGTTGCATGATCAATACTTTGTAGTTCGTCCATATGTGTTGCATGATCTATTCTAGACCTTACCTATAACTAAGCCAGAGCCTCATATTCAACACTTTGATTTACTATTTAAGAGTTTTTCACATGTTCAGAAACTTCTGGTTACCGAGAACATTACTGCATATTCAGAAGAGTTTTATGTTTAAACCTGCACAAAACAAACAAACAAACAAACTCTTGCTGTACATTAGTACATCATTACATTTGCTTTCATTTCTTTTTTCAGAGAAATATATTCTACCCAAACACATTTCAGTTATCCAAAATCTTATTTCTTTTGCAATGTTTTCAGTATATCCAGAACCCCTGTGTACACAGACTTACATATGGTCATCTTTTATGATGATCAAAACCCTTTTCACTCGTCCAAAATATTTTCCACTTTGCGAGAATAATGTCAATTTTCCCAGCTTCACTGCAAGCTTATCTTTACTGCTATACATCCCAGACGTTATCTCTTTTCTGATACAGTGCTGTTCATGTTATTCATCAGAACATGACTAATTGCCCTTTTCTGTGTACACATTTCCAAGCCTTTTCCATTGACCTTGACCTTCTCCAAAGACCTGACCATTTGATGAAATCTTACTCTATTTCTAACCTTCCTCTTTCCACATATCCAGACCCTTATATGTTAAACTAAATCCACCCAACATCTGAAACATCGTTCTATATTCAAAACAGAATACATTTCTATAATCTATTCTCTCTATCATCATCTACTCCTCATCCAGTCTTCATGAGGTGGAGAAAGTTTACAAGGTAGGAAAAGTATCTTCCCGGATGAGTCCAATGAACTTCGGAATGACCAGTACGACTGGTGTTGTCTCGGTAGTGTTGCTGAGCGTTAATATGGGACAAATTTCCTAATAATCTTGGTCGTCTCGCTTTATAGTTATTTCCATGGTAATATGAAATCGATATAACATTTATTATGCCAAATGACTCGAAACATCGTTAGAAATCGATATATTACACTATCATGAAAGCAAGTATTCCAGTG
Source organism: Panulirus ornatus (assembly GCF_036320965.1). Classification (NCBI taxonomy): domain Eukaryota; kingdom Metazoa; phylum Arthropoda; class Malacostraca; order Decapoda; family Palinuridae; genus Panulirus; species Panulirus ornatus. The sequence continues at coordinate 76,928,943 of NC_092243.1, read as the reverse complement.
TGAGACTAGAATAATAGTCATTTCTCAAAATACTTCGTTCATGGTGTCATATTATTTCGCTCAAAAAAGCGGTAAGGTACTTTATTTGCCATGTGTACATACTGTCTCTAACGCAACTGTGTGAAGCATGAACTTCCGCTACTTATTTTTACACTCTAAGACTCATTCATTCCAAATCTAATATTTACTCTCAAATTTTTTCTTGTTTGGCGATGATGTTGAGCGGCCACGACCTGTTGCTATCCTTCGTCCCTCGGTCATCAGCAGGGCAGGGTCTTCCTCCCTGATGCCTCCAGCTACGCTTTCATGTGTCCCCAGGGTGGTAATAGTGTGGCTCTGTGGCTGGTTCGATTGCTTCCTGCCTGCGATCTCTCTCTCTCTCTCTCTCTCTCTCTTCTCTCTCTCTCTCTCTCTCTCTCTCTCTCTCTCTCTCTCTCTCTCTCTCTCTCAGTAACTGGTTTACTCTGTTTCTTTCTGGTAGGACAGTTGGAATTTTCTTGCGTGGATTCGTTGTGTAATCACACTGTTTCTGTTCTTTCTAATCTTTTACATCTGTTCTTCCACACCAGTCCTCTCACACCTGTCGCTTGACATGTGGTCGCCATACAACTGTCTCAGTACATTCATTTTCCTCACCCGTTGCCACTAACACACCTGCTTTCTCATACCTGTTTAACATTAGATTACTCATCCTCACACCTGTCTCTTCCCATCTGTTTCCACTCGTGTATCACCAGATGCACTCCAGAACATATTCCACTGAACTGGACAACGTATATACTCATGTCTCAGCACCCTCAAACCACCAGGTAAGCCATAACAACCAGACAACCACCAAGTAACGAAGCAACTATCAAAATAACCAGTTAGTTTTCCGTCAGATGATATCCAGTTACTAGACTACTACCAAACAACCAGACAGTCCCCAACTATCAGAAAACTACTAAACAACCAGATAACCCCAACTACCAGACAACCACCAAACAACCAGAAAATCTCAACAATATCTACAGCTGTGAAACAGACAGACAATCCCTAACTACCGGACAACCAGCAAACATCTAGACAACCTTAAAACAACCAGAAACACCAAAACAACCGAACACGTTTCGAGACTAGTAGACAATGACGCATCAAGCAACCATGCTACCAAGAAACAAGTAGATTAACCCTGTGGAGTTTGTACCTGGCCAGACCCTCCACTAAACAACCAGAAACTTCCCAGACAACCAAGTACCATGACTGATCACCAAACACTCTCTCTCTCTCTCTCTCTCTCTCTCTCTCTCTCTCTCTCTCTCTCTCTCTCTCTCTCTCTCTCTCTCTCTCTCTCTCTCTCCCCTAACCATGGGAGTATATCTACCCTATCCATAACCCCCCCTCCCCCAACCCAACCATAAAACTGTTCCCACCCCATCTCGTCTCCCAGGTGGACAACAATGCAAGCCCCGCTCGCTATCTTTAGCATATTATTTAACTTCTTCGCTATTCAGGTTGAGGGATCGATAGTGAGGCGGCGCTCTTCCTCCCTCCCTAACCTGCTGTGTCTGGCTCCCTTCACCCTTCCTTACCCTCTGCTTGCCTATCTTCCCCCCTCCCTCCCTCCCTCCCTCCATGGTCTGTTGCATCTGGCCTCCACTTCTCTCCTCTCCTCCTGGTTACCCAGTCAACCCCGTAATTTGAAGTCTCTGTTTCCTTCACCTTCCCTTACCTTCTCTGTTTGTCCTTTCACGTTCTGTCATTTTCTTCCTGTCTACCGTCGACCCACGTCTCTTCACTTTCCTCATGCCCTTGTTGGCGTACCTTCTAATTGTTCATGTTCCTTCATCTTAACTCACCTTTTCCTGCGAGCTTATGTCCCATCCTCCTTCACTTTCATCATCACCCGGTTCACTATCCCTCACATTCACTCATTCTCATCATCTATATTATGTCTCATCATACTCTCTCTCTCTCTCTCTCTCTCTCTCTCTCTCTCTCTCTCTCTCTCTCTCTCTCTCTCTCTCTCTCTCTCTCTGGCTCATCCCTCATATTCCCTCATCCTCTCATATACTCCCTCACATCCCTGCCCATCATCTTCCTTCACTTCTTACACACCGCCTCATCTTCTACCACTCCTCGCACATTTACCTTATCTTCCCTCACACCACCTCGTCTTTCCCCCGAACTCCCACTCCTCATGTACGTATGCATGCAGGAGGAGGGGTCAGTGGGGGGTTAAGGACAGATTACCTCTGCTAATGCACAATGTGTCTCGCTCGAGAAGCGCTGGCCACTTGTTTACACTTGTGGGGAAAGTTAGTGGTGGAGGCAAGTGGGAGGGAGGAAGTGGGATGGTGTGATGGATGGAGGATCATCTTTCACATCTCTTTGCTTCATTCCTTATACATTACTGACGTGAAGGCTGATGAAAAAAGCTTCAGGTTGGTGGATAAAGTCCCATGAGATAAACCATGTGTAAACAGCGCAGCTTATATTCATTCACTGCCTGAGTTCTTAGGAGTGTTTCAGCCCTGCCCACCAGATTCAGTTATTGGCTGAAGCGCTGCATGGTGGTATCTCAGCTCCGCCCACCAAATCCAGTCATTGGCTTAGAATAACCTTGCTAAAGCCCCACCCATGGCTTTGCTTTCACACCTTATCTGTGATCTGATATAAATGACTTTCATATAACTTTTGAAAGATATTTCACTTATTCTTATGTGTTTAAAAAAAAAAGGAAAACATTGAACTATTTAAGAAAAGGCGAACTTTTCCTATAAGGGGAAAAAATGAGGTAAATAAGAATGTTAGAATAGAAATCCCAGCTAATGACATTATCTGTGGGGAAGGCTTACCGTAGACACCGCCTAACAGCGCCTTAGCCAATGATTGCATCTGATGGGTTGGGCTTAGACTGTCCCGTGTAGCACTCGCAGCCAATGACCGCATCTGATGGCTGGAACTTAAACGCCCCTGCGGCCAGTGATTGTATGTGGGTGGCACACCCAGCCAATGATGGCATCTGGCGGGCGAGGCTTGGAGAACATCAGCCAGAACTACATAACTAAGGACCAGGGATGACGGGTGGCATAGAGAAACAAGTGAAGATTAACATAATGAAGAACAGTAGCGAGGTAGATACTGAATGATTGCAAATTCTTTTCACAGTGAGTAATTAGGAAAGGTCTTCTATTTATAAGTAAGGAGATAGTAACTGCAAAATGAGGGGAAGTTACTCACGAGTTAAGTAGAAAGCAATAATTGGACAAAAGGAAAAAAAGGTGTGGGAGCATTTTCTTGCCTCAGCGAATATTCCTAAAACCATGTGCAGACACGAGAAGCGGTCATTCATAGCCTTATCAATATGAAGATGACCTTTAACGTCAAAACTGGAATGAAAATTCCAGGATGGGGGCGGAGAAAAGTGGAGAGAAAACAGAGAGAGAGAGAGAGAGAGAGAGAGAGAGAGAGAGAGAGAGAGAGAGAGAGAGAGAGAGAGAGAGAGAAGCTAATGGTAATGGAAAAGGATGATGGACAAAGGAGAAAGACGTGAAGGAACGTAAGGAGGGATACATGATGTCGCCTGTGTCCTGCTCTCCTTTCCCACACACATCACCTGACATCCTACCACGAGAACCATCCAACTGTTTGTGGCAGACGAGTGGTGACGGTGGCTGGATCTGGATGGATAATTGCTGTACCAGCCTCTGCCACCACTACCATCATCACTGCTTCCAACACCA
>NC_092243.1:76750218-76922718 GCF_036320965.1 Panulirus ornatus | reverse complement strand
CTATAGTGTTATTGTTGCTGAAGGCAACATTTACATTATAGGACTTCTATTAAGCAATATGGGAAGAATCATTATTAAATACACAAAGAATTATAATCTTGATATTAGTGAAGGTCTATACAAATTGGATAACTTTATTGTTGGTAAAATTTGTAAACAATTCACCTTCTTGTCCACATGATACGCTCGTTGTATGTCTTGGACAATCACATGTTTACCAGATGGCGTCCTAGCTGCCTCTCTTCGTTGTATATCAACTGGCTGTAAAATTTCTCTCTTGTGTCACCCCTGATGATGTGATTAATACACGAAAGGGCACTTGGGAACGTATCGTGTTTCATTTTCCCCGTGGACTCATAGGAATGTGTATGTTTTTATTGTGTGTGTAAATGTATCTGAAATAAAAAAAGAAGAAGAAGAAGAAGAAGAAGAAGAAGAAGAGAGAAGAGAGAGAGAGAGAGAGAGAGAGAGAGAGAGAGAGAGAGAGAGAGAGAGAGAGAGAGAGAGAGAGAGAGGAAATTAGTGGCATCGAGATTTCGGTGACTCGCCTGGATCGTTGCCCGTGCCGGGTGGACAACCCACCCGTGGTTGCCTCCATGCAACGTGGCGGGGAAGTCTCTGGAGCAGCGCGGCCGCCGCCTGGAAGGGAGGCTGGGCCTGGAAATGAGCCATCTGGAGGCTGGGCAGCAGCTCAGCCTGGGTGAGGGCGAGGGAACTGGGCCCTCCATTGTACTTGTCTGGCTAATTTAGTAAGTGTCGGGGTGGGGAGTGAGTGAGTGTGCGTGTGTGTGTGAGAGTGAGAGGGGGAGGGAGTGAGAGGAGGCGGGAAAGGGAAATGGATAGAGAGAGGGAAAGGGGGAATTCTTTTCAGTAATATGTCTACATCTCTTTAATTTCTGCTTTTGTGTGTGTGTGTGTGTGTGTGTGTGTGTGTGTGTGTGTGTGTGTGTGTGTGTGTGGAACTGACATGAAAGTCAGGATATGTGTAGAGGAAGAAAATAGGATGACGAAAGTGCAGGAGTAGAAAATAGCGTTTATGGAAGGGAAGGAGAGAGCAGCAGAGGAGAGAAACAGAGAATGAAATAAAGAAGACGACAACTTTGGGAGACAATAAAAAAAAATATCGGATAAGCGATTCTGGATGGAAGTAGAGGAGACAGAGAACAATATACAGGTAAACAAATGAACCATGAAGGGAACAGAGAAGATATGGGGACTGCTTAATGGGCAACAGATGAGGATGGGCAGAAGTACAATAGATTGATGATTATCTAGTCATATCAACAGAAAAAGGAGAAGTCGACAGCAAGGTAAATGTGGGTAAGAGCAGAAGAAACGATATTTGGAAAAGCAACAGAAAATGCAGGAGAAAGGACAGCAGACAGGACAGTACAAGAGACAACAGAAGTGGCAGCAGAAAGGACAGCAGAAAGGACAGTACAAGAGACAACAGAAAGGATAACAGAAACGGGAGAAACGGGTTTGGGTTTAGAAAGGGTTGGGGGCAACAGAGGCGCAAGCTGGCTGACGAGGAAAGCGTCTCCATCCGGTCGTTGTTCTGGGAAAGAACGTGTTTCAAATAGCATGGAAATGAGGAGAGAGAGAGAGAGAGAGAGAGAGAGAGAGAGAGAGAGAGAGAGAGAGAGAGAGAGAGAGAAGGGGGGGGGGCTACATGAGAGGGGGAAGCAGATCCGTAAAGCGACTCCAAAAAGAACAAAAGAAGACTGGGAAAGACTTGGCTCAAATGCAAAAGAAAAAGACTGTTGGGTCACAGGAGGAAAAAAAGACGAGGCAAAGGGAAAGGGAAGAGAGGAGAGGAAAGAAGAGGCGGGAGAGAATAATGGGAGGGTAGACGTGATGGGGGGTGGGAGAAATGCAGTGCTTGCTTGAAGGACATAAACCTCCCATCTTGAGCTTCACAAGACTGTGGTTGGAACTTTAGCAAAATTGATGTCCTCGTCTGTTTGTTTGTCAGTGGTAGGTACGGTTGTGGTCCTCATCATCACTGTCATCAGTCATCAATTTCATCAACCTCGTCATCAATGTCAGTGGATGAAAAGAAAATTGATTTTCTTTGTCCCATGTCGAGCTGTGTTCAGATTCTTGGTACACAGTTCAGTTTAGAAAATTCTTAGACACATTCTAAGCTAAATGTCTAACCCTTTGATCTAAACTGTCCTGTGTATGACTTTGATTTAATCTATACTGTCCTCTGTGTTTTTCAGCCAGTTCCAACCGTCGAAGTGTCATTCCACATTGTACAGAGATCTGGTATATATCATGTGGACTCTGTAATTGGCCTTATATGTTCAGCTATATTTACATAGCCTTTGATGTCTGACCATACACACAGGTCGTTGTCCGTAGTGACGTATGTCATACACACTGTGTGTATACATGAACATCGCATGGCTGAACAGTGAGCGGTTGGACGACCAATGTCATTACAATTTACTCTCTTCTTGTGTATTAACGCAGAACAATTTGCTCATTTCTCGGTGGGGGAGTGTACGCAGAAGGCGTCATCATCTCACACTCCTCGACTGAATCATGAACACATGATCTCCATCATCAGGGACGCAGTCTAGTCCTGATGCTCAGCCTCATCCTCCTTGAAAGATTCTTTTCCTTCGTTGTTTACGTCCAAGTTTTACACCAGTAATGATGATTTAGAGTCCAGACAGTGTTTATGTGTGATGCTGCAGTGTATATATCCATATATATCACTAACGACACACCAGATTTATATGTAGGTGTTTTTATTTCGCATTTGGTCTTTCGCGTTCATGAAATGGTACATATATTTGTTTGTTTTATTGTTTATCCAATAACAAAAGCACGGTCGTGTGTATATATGTATGTGTATCACAAATTTGAATTTATAAACTTCTCATCATCAAATAAAACTTTTATATTTCACGTATTCCATAAACAATATTAGCTGGGCATATGATCGTAAATTTTTTTAAAGGGTACTTTTATGCCATTATAATACTATTACATACTTCATATAAAGACAAAAAAACAAAAACCCATTTGAACATAAATCACACAAACAATATGCAATTGCCTGTATTGCTTACGTTTGGTAATGATCTGTATACACCAATTATGATAACAGTGTATGCCATATACGCCAGCACTAATGACCCCATATATCCTGCTTCCCGTATATAAAAGGGCAACATACATGGAAAAAGTAATTTTCGCTTCAGCGGGTTGTAAAGTTAGTGAAATTTATAGGTACGTCATCCCAGGCTTATAGTGCTTTGTCTGGGAAACTGGTTTCATGTACCTTCTTATATATATATATATATATATATATATATATATATATATATATATATATATATATATATATTATATATATATATATTTATATTTATCATATTCATTTATCATACTTTGCCGCTGTCTCCCGCATTAGCGAGGTAGCGCAAGGAAACAGACGAAAGAATGGCCCAACCTACCCACTTACAAATGTATATACATACACGCCCACACACGCACGTATACATACCTATACATTTCAGTGTATACATACATATACATACACAGACAAATACATACATACACGTGTACATATTCATACTTGCTTAACTCAGCCATTCCTGTCGCCACCCCGCCACACATAAAATGGCATCCCCCCTCCCCAGCGCTGTATCATCAGCGAACAGCAAATGACTCACTTCCCAAGCTCTCTCATCCACAACAGACTGCATACTTGCCCCTCTTTCAAAAACTCTTGCATTCCCCTCCCTAACAATACCATCCATAAACAAATTAAACAACCATGGAGACATCACACACCCCTGCCGCAAACCGACATTCACTGGGAACCAATCACTTTCCTCTCTTCCTACTCGTACACGTGCCTTACATCCTTGATAAAAACTTTCCACTGCTTTTAGCAACTTGCCTCCCACACCATATACTCTTGATACCTTCCACTGAGCATCTCTATCATGTGCCTTCTTCAGATCCATAAATGCTATATACAAATCCATTTGTTTTTCTAAGTATTTCTCACATACATTCTTCAAAGCAAACGCCTGATCCACACATCCTCTACCACTTCTGAAACCACACTGCTCTTCCCCAGTCTGGTGCTCTGTACATGCCTTCACCCTCTCCATGAATATCCTCCCATATAATTTCCCAGGAATACTCAACAAACTTATGCCTCTGTAATTTGGACACTCACCTTTATACCCTTTGCCTTTGTACAGTGGTACTATGCATGCATTCCGCCAATCCTCAGGTACTTCACCATGAGCCATACATACTTTGAATATCCTCCCAAGCAGTTAACAACACAGTCATCCCCCTTATCAATAGATTCCACTGCAGTACCATCCAAACCCGCCGCCTTGCCGGCTGTCATCTTCCGCAAAGCTTTCACTACCTCCTCTCTGTTTACCAAACCATTCTCCTTCACCCTCTCACTTCGCAAACCACCTCGACTAAAACACCCTATATCAGCCACTCTATCATCTAACACATTAAACAAACCTTCAAAATAATCACTCCATCTCCTTCTCACATCACCACTACTTGTTATTACGTCCCCATTAGTCCCCTTCACTGATGTTCCCATTTGTTCTCTTGTCTTTCGCACTCTATTTTCCTCCCTCCAAAACATCTTTGTATCCTCCCTAAAATTTAATGATACTCTCTCACCCCAACTCTCATTTGCCCTCTTTTTCACCTCTTGCACCTTTCTCTTGACCTCCTGCCTCCTTCTTTTATACGTTTCTCAGTCATATGCACTATTTCCCTGCAAGAATAGTCCAAATGCCTCCCTCTTCTCTTTCACTAATAATCTTTCTTCTTCATCCTACCACTCACTATCCTTTCTAATCTGCCCACCTCCCACGTTTCATATGCCACAAGCATCTTTTGCGCAAGCCATCACTGCTTCCCTAAATACATCCCATTCCTCCCCCACTCCCCTTACGTCCTTTGCTCTCACCTTTTTCCATTCTGCACTCAGTCTCTCCTGGTACTTCCTCACACAAGTCTCCTTCACAAGCTCACTTACTCTCACCACTCTCTTCACCCCAACATTCTCTCTTCTTTCTGAAAACCTCTACAAATCTTCACCTTCGCCTCCACAAGATAATGATCAGACATCCCTCCAGCTGCACCTCTCAACACATTAAGATCCAAAAGTCTCTCTTTCGCGCGCCTATCAATTAAAACGTAATCCTATAACGCTTTCTGGCCCCCTATGTTACTTACGTAAGTATACTTATGTATATCTCTCTTTTTAAACCAGGTATTCCCAATCACCAGTCCTTTTTCAGCACACAAATCTGTAAGTTTTTCACCATTTCCATTTACAACACTGGAATATATATATATATATATATATATATATATATATATATATATATATATATATATATATATATATATGTATATATATATATGATACTTTGTCGCTGTCTCCCGCGTTAGCGAGGTAGCGCAAGGAAACAGACGAAAGAATGGCCCAACCCACCCACATACACATGTATGTAAATACACGTCCACACACGCACATATACATACCTATCCATTTCAATGTATATATATATATATATATATATATATATATATATATATATATATATATATATATATATATATATACACAGACGTATACATACATACACATGTACATAATTCATACTTGCTGCCTTTATTCATTCCTGTCACCACCCCGCCACACATGAAGTGACACCCCCCTCCCCCGCACGCACGCGAGGTAGCGCTAGGAAAAGACAACAAAGGCCACATTCGTTCACACTCAGTCTCTAGCTGTCATGTTTAGTGCACAGAAACCACAGCTCCCTTTCCACATCCAGGTCCCACAAAACTTTCCATTGTTTGCCCCAGACGCTTCTCATGCCCTGGTTCAATCCATTTACAGCACGTCGATCCCGGTATACCACAACGTTCCAATTCACTATATTCCTTGCAAGCCTTTCACCCTCCTCGCAACCGTGTAACATTGTTGGAACCGCTATTCCTTCAAACATACCCATTTTTGCTCTCCGAGATAAAGTTCTGGACTTCCACACATTCTTCAAGGCTCCCAGAACCTCCGCTTTCTTTTCCCCCCTCCCCTGTGACTCACTTCTGCTTCAATAGTTCCATCCGCTGATAAATCCACTCCCAGATATCTAAAACACTTCACTTCCTCCAGTTTTCTCCATTCAGTCTTACCTCCCAATTAACTTGTCCCTCAACCCTACTGAACCTAATAACCTTACTCTTATTCACATTTACTCTCAACTTTCTTGTTTCACGCACTTTACCAAACTCAGTCACCAACTTCTGCAGTTTCTCACCCATATCAGCCACCAGCGCTGTATCATCAGCGAACAACAACTGACTCACTTCCTAAGCTCTCTCATCTGCAAGAGACTGCATACTTGCCCCTATTGTTTTTCGGAAGCAAAATCTTACAATATTAACATGTTAAGAAACACAAGAAACCACACATAATGTGAAAGATATAATGCTGAAAAAAATTAAAACCATTTTCAAAATGAGTTTGTAAATTTGCTGTTACAATGACAGATTACTTTCACTTGTATACATTTCTATATATTCTCCAAGAAACGAACACTTCTAACATATAGTAGATATGAGAGCCAACAAGATACACGCAAGCATTTATATTAAAGAAAAGTGTCATTTACACATGAGATATATGTGTGTGCAGATATCTCACCGCAGATTCGCTCACGCACACACTGATGTACAAACACCAAACCACACACACACACACACACACACACACACACACACACACACACACACACACACACACACACACACACACACTGACGTACAAACACCACACACACACACACACACACACACACACACACACACACACACACACACACACACACACATACACACACGATTCATACAGACCCAAATTGCATGTATGAGAACAAATATATATTAACACTCACATTAGCCCAAATATACTGCTGCTGTTGCCACTGCTGCTGCTGCTGACAGATTTACCTAAAACTTTGCCTTTTTTTTCAATGTCTCCGGAGTTCCCTCATGCAACCTGACACCATTTACTCCCTCATATACACTCTTTATTTCCGGTTTATAAGGGTCAACTTCATCAAACGTCACCAACGTATATGAAACAGTCTCTTACGCTAATTATCACCTCTAATTAACTAACGCCACAGTGCCATTAAGACTAGGAAGTAATTAGCCTCCTGGCTCCCTTTGCCAAAGGGCTTAATTGTTAGATCAAACACAAGCGTCTCTTATGCCCAGCTACTGCTAATGATGTAGCCTTACCAAAAACTGTTGTACCTTTTTCATAAATATGTCCAATGTATATATATATATATATATATATATATATATATATATATATGTGTGTGTGTGTGTGTGTCAGTGTGTGTGTGTGTGTGTGGTGTTTGTGCGTCAGTGTGTGTGTGTGTGTGTGTGTGTGTGTGACTGTGTCTGTGTGACTCTGTGTGTGTGTGGGGGGGGGGGGGGGTGTAAAACCACCCTCTCCATATTTCTCTTCATGTCTTTGTGTTTGACGTTCCTTGCTCTCCAATCATTGATAATTCCTGCAAATTTAGATTCCCCATCAAAACTCTTGTCTCCCTCCCTCAGCTATCTTACATCTTCATTCCGCCATGTTCTACCTATGTCGCCATGCTCCACCACATTCGTCCCTGGAGACCCTCAGTAGACCAGTGTTGAACTGCTTCCGCATCACCCTATCCTCTCCGTGGAGCAGCTCTGGATCCTTTCGTCTTTTCGCCAAGCTTCTCCCTGAAGGTGCGCTTCAAGCCTTCATTCCTCTACATGACTACTCTTACTCTTTTATTTTTTACACTCGCATTCTAGTCCATGATATTTATAACGAAATATTTACATGAATGTTCCAAGCCCCTCCCAACCCTCCCTTACACCACATATCATGCACACCAACCGCCAAATCATTATTGGTAAATATCTTTAGAATATGTATTTCCAGCACTCTGTATGCATATCAGGTATTCTTGTACCAATGTCATTTGCACTCCAGACCCCACCGACTTATCATTCCCTCATCCACTCAGCTCGCCAAATCCAGCCATTCCCTTCACCTCCCACAATGGTTTCTCCCACTGGGGGAGGAAGGTGGATGTGAGGATTGCAAGTATATTAGAGGAGTCTGGAAAGACGCGGGTAATAGAGGATTATGTCTGTGTGAGATGGAGTAAATATCTTAGATAGCCCACTTGGAGGCGATGGTTAAAGAGATGTGTCTGCATCAAGAGGAACAGAGGCAAGAGAGAGAGAGAGAGAGAGAGAGAGAGAGAGAGAGAGAGAGAGAGAGAGAGAGAGAGAGAGAGAGTAGGGCAGTAGAAGGCACAAGGAGTAGAGGTAGATCGCAGAAGAGGTGAGTAGATGTAGTGAGAGAAGTTATGAGAGTCGTGGGTACCTGCAGATGATGATGTTAGAGGAATGACTGATGATGGGACACAGTAGAAGCAGATTGAGTATGGAGGTGGTATGAACGGTGACTCTGGTGGCCTCTGTGGGTGAATCACCTTAGTTTGATCAGGGAGAATGTACGAAGTGATCTTATGAGTGTACACAGAAGTCCATGATTCACTAGAGCACACTGGGCAGCACGGGTGAGGATGTGCGTGTACGTATGTCGGTGTTATGGAGGCTGGATGAGGTTAACTCACTATGATAAACTGGGATTGAGGTAATGATCTTGCATATATTCAATTATATATAACTATTTCAGGATCAATTCCTATGAAAGAGTCCTGGGGTTATCCATGACCTTTCTAAAAAGGCTCCTGCAGCTAAATGCTGCACTACCTCCAGAAGCAGGGAAATGAAGACACCTTTAGAGTGAACAGGTCTTTGACGAGACTATACTGTTAATGATACAGCCCCACCCAAAGTGACTTTTCACTTGCTATGTTACCTCGAGCTGGTGAAGTTCTGTAACACCTATAAATATATATATATATATATGGATTTGTATGTAGCATTTATGGATCTGGAGAAGGCATATGATAGAGTTGATAGAGATGCTCTGTGGAAGGTATTAAGAATATATGGTGTGGGAGGCAAGTTGTTAGAAGCAGTGAAAAGTTTTTATCGAGGATGTAAGGCATGTGTACGTGTAGGAAGAGAGGAAAGTGATTGGTTCTCAGTGAATGTAGGTTTGCGGCAGGGGTGTGTGATGTCTCCATGGTTGTTTAATTTGTTTATGGATGGGGTTGTTAGGGAGGTAAATGCAAGAGTCCTGGAAAGAGGGGCAAGTATGAAGTCTGTTGGGGATGAGAGAGCTTGGGAAGTGAGTCAGTTGTTGTTCGCTGATGATACAGCGCTGGTGGCTGATTCATGTGAGAAACTGCAGAAGCTGGTGACTGAGTTTGGTAAAGTGTGTGGAAGAAGAAAGTTAAGAGTAAATGTGAATAAGAGCAAGGTTATTAGGTACAGTAGGGTTGAGGGTCAAGTCAATTGGGAGGTGAGTTTGAATGGAGAAAAACTGGAGGAAGTGAAGTGTTTTAGATATCTGGGAGTGGATCTGTCAGCGGATGGAACCATGGAAGCGGAAGTGGATCATAGGGTGGGGGAGGGGGCGAAAATTTTGGGAGCCTTGAAAAATGTGTGGAAGTCGAGAACATTATCTCGGAAAGCAAAAATGGGTATGTTTGAAGGAATAGTGGTACCAACAATGTTGTATGGTTGCGAGGCGTGGGCTATGGATAGAGATGTGCGCAGGAGGATGGATGTGCTGGAAATGAGATGTTTGAGGAAAATGTGTGGTGTGAGGTGGTTTGATCGAGTAAGTAACGTAAGGGTAAGAGAGATGTGTGGAAATAAAAAGAGCGTGGTTGAGAGAGCAGAAGAGGGTGTTTTGAAATGGTTTGGGCACATGGAGAGAATGAGTGAGGAAAGATTGACCAAGAGGATATATGTGTCGGAGGTGGAGGGAACGAGGAGAAGAGGGAGACCAAATTGGAGGTGGAAAGATGGAGTGAAAAAGATTTTGTGTGATCGGGGCCTGAACATGCAGGAGGGTGAAAGGAGGGCAAGGAATAGAGTGAATTGGAGCGATGTGGTATACAGGGGTTGACGTGCTGTCAGTGGATTGAATCAAGGCATGTGAAGCGTCTGGGGTAAACCATGGAAAGCTGTGTAGGTATGTATATTTGCGTGTGTGGACGTGTGTATGTACATGTGTATGGGGGGGGGGGGTTGGGCCATTTCTTTCGTCTGTTTCCTTGCGCTACCTCGCAAACGCGGGAGACAGCGACAAAGTATAAAAAAAAAAAAAAAAAAAAAAAAATATATATATATATATATATATATATATATATATATATATATATATATATATATATATATCTTTCTTTCATACTATTCGCCATTTCCCGCATTAGCGAGGTAGCGTTAATGTCTGTGTGTGTGTCTGTGTGTGTGTGTGTGTATCCGAAGTAAAGTTAGAAGTCATGGTATATATTTTCGAAGTTTAGATAAGGATCAGGTTTTCATTTCAGAGATGAGAATCTATAGTAGTCAGAGGTCATATTAGGTCATAGTCCCAGAGACTAAAGTGTATGGTCAGGTCAGATTTCGTGTAGATGTTAAAGTAGATGTCATGGTATGTGTATTATTGAGATTACATACAGAGGTCAGAGTTCAGTTGGGGTTATAGATCATGAGGATGTTAAAGTTTATATACCGGTCATATTTCCTTCATTTCATCCTCCTTTAATGATGACTGTTCGCAGAGATGGTACAGTCTAACACAGATTTAACACAGAACCCAAAGTTCATATGAGGTTAGAGTTCATGTGGAATCAAAGTTCAGAGTGAGTCATACAAAGGTCAGTGATACAGAGACATTGATGTGTCGGTCAAGGCTGGGTTATAGGTCAAAGGGCAAGCGCGGGCTGGGGTTCCTGTAGAGGTCAGAATTTACATGATGAAAGGAATTCGGGTCAAGAGGTCAAATGTCAGGGCTTACGCGAGGGTAAGAATTTTGGAGAGGTTAATGTTTGTATCACTGATGCAGATGGCGATGAAAATTAATATATGGAGATCGTGGCTCACACTATGAAAACGTAGAGGTCGAATCAAGGTCGAAGGTCAAATGGAGGTCATAGAAAGTTCTAATGTCAGATGAAGTTCTGAGGCCACAGAAAGGTCAGATGTCACATAAATTTTAGAGGTCATGTAAAGGTCAAAGGTGATGTGAAAAGTATGGTTTCATAAAGTAGTCAGAGGCCAAATAAAAGACAAGGGTCAGTGAGAGAAATGAGGTCAAATATAGGCTAGAGGTCATAAAGAGGTCAAGAAAGGAATGTCTGAGCTTTTAAAGGGATCAAAAGGTCACATAAACATCAGACTTAATAAAGATGGCACAGGAATCGAGAATTCATAAAGGGGTCGGTCTTGACCCAGAGGTCAGGACAGTGTCTTGGTAAGGTCAGAGTTCTGTGGCAAGTGAACGACCTACGTATTTGATGTACTGACCTGAACCTCTTGAGCACAACGGTACGACCTGGGTATGATGGCCTGACCTTTAACCTCACCCATAAGGGTCGGGTCAAAGGCCAGTCGACCATCATGTTTCGTGTCTTAACACGGTGTCCATTTCTGTCCTTTTCGTACTCAAGTGTCGTACCGACGTGTTCAAGTGTCGTACCGGCGTGTTCAAGGGTCGTACCGCCTTGCTCAAGGGTCGCACCGACGTGTTCAAGGGTCGTACCGCCGTGCTCAAGGGTCGCACCGGCGTGTTCAAGGGTCGTGCCGTCGTGCTCAAAGGTCGTACCGTCTTACTCAAGATACCTTTAAAACTGTTACAATAATTTTCTGTCAATTTAGAAGATCTAATTAGTGCCTCACTCTGATATAGCTGGCACATCGTAGTGAAGAAGGGAGCGAAACACGACTCGTAAATCAGCATCGAAATGGGGAACACTTGAACACCTGCGGGTTGCCCTACTTGCCGAGTTAAAAAAAGCAGAATTAATGTCCTGCTGGATTTTTGTACAAGATTTCTCACATAATAACATGACTGACGAGAGAAGAATAGAAACTGTGAGCGTCGTGGCCCAAAATATACTTAATCTATGACCAATTTCCGACATGGAGGAGAACAGATAGTAAACTAGATCCCTTTCAAGAAGAAGAAGAAGAAGAAGAAGAAGATGATGATGATGATGATGAAGGTGATGATGATGAAGATGATGATGATGATGAATCAGTGAGCGATATGTTATTTCATCCTAGAGTTACGCTGAAAAAAGAAAACCTTTGGAAAGAAATGGTGACTCAAGAATTCCCAACAAGCCCTAAAAAAGGACAGCTTGGGTAAAGGTAGCTTCCACTTCACGGGAATCAATACTGATGTTAAGAATATTAATATTAATCATATTCCGGACGGGATACATTCTACGATGCATAAAGTTATACATTAACCTCTCTCACAGTCTGTGAAAGGAGAGTTTAACATCCCATTCTTTCTATCTCCAATGATTCTGTTGCTTGCATTTTCTCTACATAATTTCAGTCTTTGGCTGTGCTTAGTTTTCGCAGGGTTTTTGCCTACGCGAACATGCTTATGAAGAATTTCTTGTAAATTTGATTTTGGGTCGATTGTACAACACTGGCTTCCACATGTGTCATTTACATCGCTCGTGGCTGGATCTCTCATTATACTCCTGACACATCTTTCCATCCAGGAAAGTTTTGCTTCGGGACCTTTTACTTTCTTAGATTGGTGTGATGCCAACCTTATAGCTCGAAAACGATATCAGATATTGATTCTAATTGTTTGTTCAGCCGTCAGAAAGCGCCACAACAATACGCTGTTGTTTGCTATCGTCCGCTTTGCTGATGTTTTCTTTTGAGAGTCCTGGCAAAAAAAGAAGTTGGAGACACGTAACATGACATGGGTCCATGTAGATGGAAGAGCTACTCTGTCTTACAGAGTAGGTAGAATTACTCGCAAACACCTGAAATTCGACTGAACCCTGAAAGATTTTAGAAGGTTAAGAGTTTATCGTTACAATGACTGTAAGAAATCATATACATATTTCTACAACCAGGTAGCAGAATTAAACATATTCCTAATGTTTTATATAAACATAAAAGAGTTGATCATCAAACACGTTTTCTGTGATGTATGACTCAAAAGTTAATTCACTCTACCGTTCTGTAGACGTTCCCCTTTACAGTTTCTATCGTCACTATAAGATGGCGCTGGTGGAAACCCTAGACAACTCTTCAGAAATACTGGTAATCAAGGGTAGTTACACTTGCTAAATACGTTCTCGCATGGTCCAACTTCGTTCATTTGTGCTAGTTCACCCAGACTACTGGCGCCTCGTGGATGTAGCCAGTGTGTCTGTGTTTGTACAGTTGTTTTTAACCCGTTTATACATAGTGTTACCTCGGTGTTATGGTGTGAGAACTGTTCTGTATTCCAGTTAATATAAGAACAATGGCTGACACCCCAGAAGCGTACACTTCCGTTGTAGAGACATCAAAAAAGTGTAAAGATTCAGTTGTCGACGCCTGAAAATCGCAAGCGTTCGTCACGAGAGGCTATAAATGGTGACCTAGAATTATCGTGACATCCATTAAGATAAAGAAGTTATCGTAAGGATGTCTGATGACCTGGACGAGTTAGCAATGTTTCGTTGAACCATTGAACGAGACCTCGAAACCCAGGACGCAAGTGAGTATAGTTGGTTCATATGATTCATCCTCGTATCTCTATTTATGTTTCGATGATAGTGAATTATATAGACGATACAACTGAAGTTATATTATCTATAGGTTTGTGCAGGGTCTATACATTTTCATCACATCGTGATTGCATATAAAATATTCATTTTTTCCATACATGGTAATCGAAAACTAAATTGAACTCTAGATGAGCTTTCCTGGATGATTTTCGTAAAAAAAAGTTATTTCTATCCCTAAAAATATATGTGAACATGTTTGGGTGTAGTGTGAACATCGAAGGTGTGGCAGTCAAATGGTCCGACACCTGAGTGTTAATTTAATTAGCCGTTAATTATTATCACAATTATTATCATTTATAATTATCATTATCATAATTATTATTATTATGTGAAGCGTCTGGGGTAAACCATGGAAAGCTGTGTAGGTATGTGTATTTGCGTGTGTGGACGTATGTATATACATGTGTATGGGGGTGGGTTGGGCCATTTCTTTCGTCTGTTTCCTTGCGCTACCTCGCAAACGCGGGAGACAGCGACAAAGCAAAAAAAAAAAAAAAAAAAAAAATTATTATTATTATTATTATTATTATTATTATTATTATTATTATTAATTATCATTTATTATTATTATTATTATTATTGTTATTATTATTATCATTGTTATATTACTGTCATAATCATCATTCTCATCATTATCATTATTATTATTATTATTGTTATTATTATCATTATTATTATTATTATTATTATTATCATTATTATTATGATTATTAGTATTATTATTATCATCATTATTATTGATTTATTATTATCATTGTTATAATATCATTATTATTATTATTATTATTATTATTATTATTATTATTATTATTATTATTATTATTGTTAATATTCCTATTATTATTATTATTATTATTATTATTATTATTATTATTATTATTATTATTATTGTCATTATTATTGTTATTATTATCATTGTTATAGTATTATTATCATTATTATCATTATTATTATTACTATTAGTATGATAATCATCATTATTACTATGAAGAACTGCCTCAAGCAGTCAAAATGTATGTAGAGTATAATATGACGGTGCGTCGCAAACAAAATTTGATGATCCTTTGGAACTTTACCGTAAGGTAGGATTTGTATACACATAAACATAGGATATAAACCTAAAGGTTAGATTAGAGTATATCATATTCTTGCTATGGTGCACGTTAGTGTGGTAGCGCCACGGCCAGACGAAGAAAGGCCTCGTACCCACTCACCAGCTGTCTTGTTACGATGCGCTGACAACACAGCTCCCTCACCACAGCCAGGCCCTAAGGACCTATCCGTGGTTTCACGTGACTGCTACAAATGCCTTGAATCAGTCCATTAGCAACACGTCGCTCCCTATATATCACATTCCCCCGATACTTGCTGTTCTATGAACGCCTCTCGCCACCGGAATGTTCAGGCCGAGACACCTCAGAGCCTCTTTCATTATATTATTGCAAATACAGTTTGGTCTCTCCACCTTTAATAGAGAAAAAGATGTGCGCATCAACGGTCACTTCGCTCTCCCATATATATATATATATACATATATATATATATATATATATATATATATATATATATATATATATATATATATATATATATATATATGTGTGTGTGTGTGTGTGTGTGTGACTGTGTGTGTGTATAAAACCACAGAAGTGTTGCACAGAGAGAGGGAGAGAGATCAAGCCTGATACCCTGCCTGCCTTCCAATCTGTTAGACTCATTACGGTAATGGTGTCAAAAGTGTAAACCTTTCCTTTACCAATACATCAGTAGTCGAGACCAGGAACCCGAGGATCGAGGCCACACGGGAATCGTGGCAGCCTCATGAATAGCAATCCCGTAGCCTTCCCTTGATGCTTGGCTGTTGAGTCTCCCAGGAGAGGAGTGTATCCATTATACGCGATACACATCCTTGATGTTTTTATTGACACTACTACCACCACCACCGCCTCCTCGGTCTAGATCTTCCCGCAATCTTACGAACATTGCTGAGACTTGTGTGATGTGAGAAAATAGTGATAGATATATATATATATATATATATATATATATATATATATATATATATATATATATATATATATATATATATATATATCTAGATCCGTTATTTAGTATTTGCTGACAACCAAGAGTACTTTCTAGCATGTTACACCTAAATTTATACAACAGTGTCCTCGGGACCTATCGTGGTTCATTTTTCCGTATGCTGTCAGCATATATATATATATATATATATATATATATATATATATATATATATATATATATATATATATATATATATATATATATGTATATATATATATATATATATATATATATATATATATATATATATATATATATGATAGGGGATAGGGTATTCCGTAAGGTGAATGAAAATGCTGAACAGCTTGTGGAGTTGTGTGCTGAGAAGGTACTGGTGACTGGAAATACTAGATCGAAAAAAGGGCGTAAACAAGCATACGTATATGAGTAGCAATGGTGGTCAGCGTGCATTACTGGATTACATGGTAATTGGCAGGTGTGTAAAAGAGCGACTTTTGGATGTGAACGTGCTGAGAGGGGCAGCTGGTTAGATATCTAATCATTACTCTCAGAGGCGAGAGTAAAGTGTCCGAAACGATGAGATATTTTCGGTGAGAAGAGATTGGCGAGAGTAAGGGATCTTGGAAAAGAGACTTGCGTGAAGAAAAGTCAGGAGAGATTGATTGTAGAATGGCAAAAGGTGAGAGTAAATGGAGCTGTGGGAGTGGATGAGGAATGGAAGGTATTTAGGGAAGCAATGATGCCATGTGCAAAAGATGTGTTTGGCTTGCAAAAGGTTAGAAAGGGTAGTGAGTGGTGGGATAAAGATGTAAAGTTGTTAGTAAAAGAGAAGGAAGAGGTGTTTGGGCGGCACTTACAGGGAAGGAGTGCAAATGATTGGGAGATGTATAAGAGAAAGCGACAGGTCAAGGATGGTGCGGGGGTTGAAAAAATTGAGGTGAAGGCTGGGATGAGCGAGTAACAGTAAACTTTAAAGAGAGTAAGAAGTTTTGAAAGAGGTTGATATTGTGCGAAAAACAAGACAAAAAATAAGAACATCGGTGAAAGTGGCAAAAACGGAAGTGGTACAAGGCAGAGATGAAGTGAGGAGATAGAGTGAGTATTTTGAAGAACTGTTGAATGTTTTTGATAACAGGATAGCGGATGTAGGATGTTTGGATCGGGGTAGCATGCGAAGTGAGAGACATGGAGAGTGGTTTGATGAAGAGAGAAGGGGTGGCGAAAGCTTTGGGTAAGATGAAATGTGACAAGGCGGCTGGAGTGGATGACACTGAAGTTGAATTTCATACGAAAGGGGATGAACGTGTTATTGCTTGGTTAGTTAGGATTTTCAGTGTATATATGGATCTTGGTGAGGTGTCTGAGGATTGGCGGAGTGTTACTGTATAAAGGCAAGGGGAACAACGGTGAGCGTTCAAACTACGGAGGTATAAATTTGTTGAGCATACCTCGTAATTTATATGGTGAAGTAGTGTCAGAGAGGGTGAAGGCATGAACAGAGGATCTGACTGGAGAGGAGCAGTTTGGTTTCAGAAGTAGTAGAGGATGTGTGGATGTGCTTTAAAAGAATGTGTGTGAGAAATATTTAGAGATATTGATTTGTATATGGCATTTATAGATCGGAGAAGGCTTATGATCGAGTTGATAGAGATACCTTGTGGAGTGTCCTAAGAATATGTGGTGTTAGAGAAAAGCTGATAGAATAAGTGTTAGGCATGTGCACGAGTAAGAGGAGAGAAAAGTGAGTGGTTCCAACTGAGGGTTGGTCTACGGTAGGGTTATGTAATATTGCCGTGGGTACTTGACTTGTTTACAGTTTGGGCGGTGAAATTCGTGGAGAGAGGGTAAGTATTCACTCTGCAGAGCATGAGAGGGCCTGAGAAGTGAGTTAGTTGTTCGCCGATGATACAGCATTGGTGGAAGCTTCATGTGAGAAACTGCAGAAGTTAGTGGCTGAGTTCGGAAGAGTGTTTGAAACTAGGAAGTTGAGAGTAAATGTGAATAAAAGCAAGGTTATTAGGTTTAACTGGGTTTAGGAACAGGACAGTTAGGGTGTGAGTCTGAATGGAGAAAAATCTGAGGAAATGAAGTGTTTTAGATATCTTGGAGTGGATTGGCGGCGAATGGAGCCGTGGAAGCGAAAGTGAGTTAAAGAGTGGGGTAGGAGGCGAGGGTTCTGAGAGCGATGAATAAAGTTTGGAAAGAGAGAACGTTATCTGGAGAGCAAAAGAGCAAAAATGGGTATGTTTGAAGGAATAATAGTTCCAACAATATTGTATTATATAGCTACAGATGAGGATTTGCAGAGGAAGGTGGATGTGTTGGAAATACAATGTTTGAGGACAATATGTGGTGTGAGGTGGTTTGATCGAGTTAGTAATGAAAGGAATGGTAAGAAAGATGTGTGGTGATAAAAAGAGTGTGGTTGAGAAAGCAGAAGAGGGTGTGTTGAAATGGTTTGGTCACATGGAGAGAATGAATGAGGAAAGGTTGACAGAGGATATATGTGTCAGAGGTGGAGGGAACAAGAAGGAAGAGACCATATTGGAGATGGAAGAATGGAGTGAAAAATATCTCAAGCGATGGGGGCCTGAAAATACTGGAGGGTGAAAGCCGTGCACGGGAAATAGTGGATTGGAATGATCTGGTGCTCAAGGGTCAACGTGTTGTCAATGACTGAACTGGACATGTAAAGTGTCTGGGGTAAACCATGGAAAGGTCTGTGGGGCCTGGATGTGGATAGGGAGCTGTGGTTTCGGTGCATTACACATGGCAGCTCGTGTATGGATGTGAGCGAATGCGGCCTTTCTTCGTCTGTTTCTGGTGCTATCTCGATAATGCAGGAAACGGCGACTAATCATATATATATATATATATATATATATATATATATATATATATATATATATATATATATATATATATATATATATGTATATATATATATATATGTATACTCGTGTAAGAATATAGGCATAAACACAATGTACACATGAAATGTTTTAGAGCGAATAAAACACAGTCATGACCAATTTCCATATCTTAATCACGCAATATACAAGAATTATTTTAATTCAACGTAAGCTTATCACATGTAAATTCATACAGTACTTTGATATGGTGGGTGAAAATGCACATGTATTCACTTACACGTTATCATTTTTTTAAGTCGCTTGGAACAATTTAATTCCACCGTCATATGTCATCAAACATCTTTTATTTGATTCAAACTTTAATATCCTTCATTCGCAAACTCTGACTATTAAATCTTGTTCGAAATTTGAAACACATTTTCATGAATATATTTATTGGTATTGTGGGAGAAAGTTTGGTAAATTGAAGAATGAACGTGAATTTGAAATAAGAGAGAAAGGAATAAAGGAGACATATAGATGATAGAGAAAGATATATATATATATATATATATATATATATATATATATATATATATATATATATATATATATAAATTTATGATACGCTCGTTGTCTGCCTTGGACAATCACGTGTTTACCAAATGGCGTCCTAGCTACGTCTCTTCGTTGTATATCAGCTGACTTCTATTTCTCTCTTTTATCTCCCCTGATGATTTGATTATTACACGAAAGTGCACTTGGGAACTTATCGTGTTTCATTTTACCCGTGTACTGCTAGGAATATATATATATATATATATATATATATATATATATATATATATATATATATATATATATATATATATATATATATACTTCCCACGTATTCCTGCGGGTCGTAGAAGGTGACTGAAAGGGAAGGGAGCGGGGAGCTTGAAATCCTCCCCTCTGGTTTTTTCTTTTTTTTAATTTTCCAAAAGAAGGAACAGAGAAGGGGGCCAGGTGAGGATATTCCCTCAAAGGCCCAGCCCTCTGTTCTCAACGCTTCTTCGCTAACGCGGCAAAAAAACGAATAGTATGAAAGAAATATATATATATATATATATATATATATATATATATATATATATATATATATATATATATATATATATATATATATATATCCCTGGGGATAGGGGAGAAAGAATACTTCCCACGTATTCCCTGCATGTCGTAGAAGGCGACTAAAAGGGGAGGGAGCGGGTGGCTGGAAATCCTCCCCTCTCGCTTTTTTTTAATTTTCCAAAGAGGGAACAGAGAAGGGGGCCAGGTGAGGATATTCCCTCAAAGGCCCAGTCCTCTGTTCTCAACGCTACCTCGCTAATGCGGGAAATGGCGAATAGTATGAAAAGAAAAAAAAAAGAATATATGATGTTTGTTTGTGTGAGTGTGTACATAAAAGAAAGTACTGAAATACGACTGTTCCGTATGTCGTTGTAGAGGGTGTTGTACCAAGAGAGAAGTGGGCATATGTTGTGCTCATCTATAATGAAGCAGGTCGGGAAATTGAGCTTATCGGCATAATGGCCACTCACACACTAAACACGTTAATCAAAAGGCAGATGGTTGACTTTTCAAAAGAGAAAGTAAGGAAGTAAGAACTTTCCAGTCATTGATACCCTCTCCAAGCAGATCAAAAGCGCTGAACTATATATCTTATTTAGTCCATTTTTAAGAAATAGTTTCATGTGATTATCAACAAAAGGTTTTAGCTGAATGTTGCCCTAGTGTTAGGCCGTCATCCAGCAACACGTAAGCAGATGACACGTGTTTTCATTGCTCAAAAGTAGACACTGAGCTCAACTTTCCTTGCACTGTTTGACCTCAAAACATCGTCACAAGCAATTGACTTGTGATGTTGAAAATCAGGCTGGACTTACCGTCCTGGATATTGATGTTTACAGAGAATCATTATAGTTTCTGCACATTACTTTACAGAAACCAGCACCTACAGGACTTGCCAATATGTCTTCATTCTTTCACTGATTAAGATTTAAAGTTAACGCATTATCCACACTAGTTGGCTGGGCATTTGAATGTTTAAGACCAGCCTTATTTTTGACAAGAACTTGTATTTCTTGAGAGATATTTTAAGGAGGAATGGATTCTTCTGTATTATATTTAAGTGCATCAGGAAGAATTTTTTTTGGATAATCTCTTTATGTAAAAGCCCCTACAGTCGCTACACCGAAGGATCAGATTTATATGAAATCATCTTTCGTTGGACACGTTAGTTTTACTCTTAGAAAAAGAAGTTGTCACAAGTCGTCTGTGTTGACTATTGTAACGTTGATTTAAAGATGTGTTTACCTTCCCTGATACTATTGGTAACCTGATCAAACGTAAGAACAAGGCCCTGTTGCCCATAAGTTCAAATACCTTGTGTAGTTATACATGTAGCACCAGTGTTGTGCCTTATGTAAACACACACACACACACACACACACACACACACACACACACGTTTTCCATACGATTAACGGACTGGGCGATCATTTAGGTCGAGTACGAGATGGAAAAACCTATGAACTCCCAAATTAGAGAGCGACCAGAGGAGTATGGCTACCGTATGATATAGTAGTATCAGAATTCTGACTCCTTTGCTTCTGACTTGTGGATATGGAGAGGGAAACCAAGGTTGAATGATGGCTTATCATCCAGTGACTTCACTTTGTTATGTTGTCTACCCTCAAGTATCGTTATGTGTGAACTACCGGTGGTCATCTTTAGTGTCATTCTTGGATGTTGTGATATCATTTTACTCGATTTACGTCGTGTAAATTCAGTACACATTGTTCATCAAATTCAAAGTTTTCAGACAGTTTTATGTTTAGTACGTTGTAAGTGTATGATTTCTATGTTGTTCACATCTGCGTTAGCCAGATAGCGCCAGAAACAGATGTAACACGGAAGAGAAGGTTTCGTTCAAGGTCAGTGTGGGTTCCCAGAACTCAAATTGAAAGTCACAGTAAAGGAAATGTTGTTATATAGATTCGTACGAGGATGTTTGTGTGGCTATCACTCGTGGAGTTTAGCCTTGAGGATGAGTCTGAAATGAACGTTCACTATCTAAAGCTATTGGTAAATGGTTCACAAGACCTCATAATTCTTGGTCATACGTCATTCCTTGAGCACGACGGTACGACCTTTGAGCACGACGGTACGACCTTTTGGTATATTCGTTTGGCCTTTGACCTCACACTTATGCGTTTGGTCAAGCAACAGCTCCAACCTACCCAAGGGTAGTACCTTCGTACTCAAGAATCATACTGTCGTGCTCGAAGGTCACACCGTCGTGCTCAAGAGGCGTGCCGTCGTGCTCAGGGGTCTTATCATCATGAATCGTCGTTATCATTATTAACGACCTTACTCGGAAGTTCTGTACGCCCAAACTGCCGTCTGTCAACCGCTTAACGATTGTATGAAATCTTGGAAAGAATATGATCCGTGAATGATTAATTTTTACGCATGTTTTAAGAATGCATTATGAAAGGACCAATTCCACTTCCATCCAAACTACAATAGACGACTCGAAGGTCGTTCCGAAAACAGGAGATCGAACCCTGAACCCGATACTGGGAATCCCCTTTGATTCGAACCCCTTCGAAAAGACATCAGTCGTAATCTATCATTGCCTCTGACTAGCTAACTTGGCAAAGTACACCAAGTTAACGAAACTGTTGAATCACTATTACCCTTTATGAGGGTTGTAGTTAGATGTGATACTTAGACAATATGAATTATAGTTCATAGTTAGACGTAATTAAGGCTGCTATATTTACATATAAATAGTTCATAATTACCATAATTACCTTTTAATGGTCTACCTCACATAGTCATACTGACATTACAAATTGCTGTATACTGTCATCACAGTTTTTTGCTTAAAACAGAACAACAGCGAAAGCTAAGACATACAAGAGCTGATGTCTAAGCTAACATACAGCAAATGTCGGCAAAACTGACACAGAAATGATAGTAGTAAAGCTAACATAAGCAAAACTGTATGTAAAGCTAACATACACAAGACTGTAATCATAGCTAACAAATCCAGAACTCTAATGAAACCTAAGATATACAGAAACCATTATCAGAGTTACATATATAATAGACCCCTCTCGCTACCAAGATGTACTACAATCATAGGTAAAGTTAACACATACAAAAACTATATATTCAGGATTTTGATATAGTAAATGTAAGAGTAGAGGTAACATATACTGACCAAGATTTAGAAAATGTAAGAGTAGAGGTAAGATATACAGACTGAGATATAGAAAATGTAAGAGTAGAGGTAAGATATACAGAAGCACCAGAAAAGCTTTGATGTATGAATCCTACAGCCAGAGATAATGCTTTCATGAACTTGATTCAAAGCTGATATAAAGAAATACTACAGTCCAAGCTCACATCTACAAAACTAGTCAGAGCTAACGCACACAAAACTACAAAGCTACATATACAAAAGCTGGTCAGAAGTAATACATATAAATATTGCAAGTCTAACGTATATCGGAGACGAGGCTAACAGTAAAACTAGAAATAGACTGAGTCCTGTGGTCACGTGCCATAAATAACAATGAAGAACTGTTGTGAAGAACGATGTACACATTCCATTCGGCGAACTAAATATTTAATTCTGGACACGACCCTCCGTGTCATGGTGATTGACCCTTGGAATCGGACGGTACGACCCTTGACCGCGAAGGTACGACCGTAAGCACGACGGTGCGACCTTTGAGCACAAGGGTACGACCCTTGTTCATGATTACACCTTTTGCTTGACGACTAATTCCGTCTCTGTTTCGCTGGATAGTTATCTATGTTGTGTTCATCTGGACCTGTCCTCAACCATATATCAAGTTTTCTTTTGAATGTTTGTGTAGTTGTCCCTTGCACGTTTCTTATCATTCTTCTTAGTCCTCAGATAGCTTTTCATCACGTTCTTCCGCGTCTCATATATATATATATATATATATATATATATATATATATATATATATATATATATATATATATATATATATATATATATATATATATTTTTACATATTCGCCATTTCCCGCTTTACGACGTATCGGTAAGAACAGAGGACTCAGCCTTAGAGGGAATATCCTCACTGGGCCACCACCTCTGTTCCTTCCTTTGGAAAATTGTGAAAATATGGGAGGGGAGGATATCCAGTCCCCCGCTCCCTTCCCATTTAGTCGCCTTCTACGACACGCAGGGAATACGTGGGAAGTATTCTTTCTCCCCTGTACCAAGGGATATTTATGTATATATATATATATATATATATATATATATATATATATATATATATATATATATATATATATATATATATATATTATCCCTGGGGATAGGGGATTAAGAATACTTCCCACGTATTCCCTGCGTGTCGTAGAAGGCGACTAAAAGGGGAGGGAGCGGGGGGCTGGAAATCCTCCCCTCTCGTTTTTTTTTAATTTTCCAAAAGAAGGAACAGAGGGGGCCAGGTGAGGATATTCCGAAAAAGGCCCAGTCCTCTGTTCTTAACGCTACCTCGCTAATGCGGGAAATGGCGAATAGTTTGAAAAAAAAAAAAAAAAAAAAATATATATATATATATATATATATATATATATATATATATATATATATATATATATATATATATATATATATATATATATATATATATATACATACATAGGCGTAATATTCATACTTGCCTTCATCCATTCCTGGTGCTACCCTGCCCCACATGAGACAGCATCGCTACCAACAGACAATAAAAGGCCACATTCGTTCACACTCATTCTTGAGCTGTCATGTATTTGCCATACAGCCTTTGGCTAAAGGAGCCTTTAGAAAGGTCCTAGGTAACACCAAGACTCTCAAAGAAACTGGTCTTGGGGGCCAAGTGATATTCTCTCTTAAGGTTCAGTCCTGTTCTTAATGTTACCCCACCAACGCGGGAAATGGCGAATATGTATAAAAAAAAATATGTATATGATGATCCCATGACCCCTCTCTTCAGCAAGGACAATGTGGACTGGTTTAAGTGAGAAGTTCTTTGACAGGAGAACAAGAAAAACTGATGATGATATATTTCTCTCCCCTCCATTTCTGTATGTTTCATGGTACTCTTGCAGACTTTGTTTCTATGATTTTTCCTTGTTAAGAGGCAATTAAACCCATTATCCTGTCCACCCACCCCACACACACACACACACTATAGCCAGGCGTGCTTCATTAACATTCATTTTCCTCTTCATATTTTTCTCGGCTGTTCAAAGTTTCAGTTGTCCTGCCCTCTTATGATGGTTCATACGTTGCATTTCCTCGAGTTTGCGCGTTTGCTTGTTTATATCTGTTTTATGTGGTTGGTTACAATTCGAAACCATCTCGTTCAACCATCTTAGGTTTGCAATAAATGTTCTCATCAATAGTTTTCTGTTGTGTCAAGATCTCATCATTATCATATCACTTAGCTCCAGAGCGCTGTCTTCTCATTATGATCTCTGAATTGTAGTTTCTCATTTGTGAAAACTATGACCTTTGTCTCTGGCTGTCTCCCTGCAGGACATTCATACTGTGTCATCAGCAATGTGACTAATTCCCTCAGATCTTCCTTTGTTAAATTCCTCCGGATTGACTTTATCCATTTGAAGGTCATGTCTGTATTGTTTTGCATTCATCTTTTTAAATAACCTCTGACCCTGTCATTGTGCTTACTCTGCTGTCATCAGTGAAGCATCTAATTATACTTTCTTCTACGTTTCTGTTGATGTCTGACATCATTATAAGAAAGATATATGAGGCAAGCACCATTCCCTGCGGTAACACGTAAAAATACGTCATGCGTGGTGTTGCTTGCTACAACTGTGGTTTTTTGTGTTTATTAGAGATACTTTGATCCATCTTACTGTCTCATTTTTAGTGTTATGTTTAGATGTTTCCTCTTGTAATGTTAGGTGCTTTAATTTCTCAAATGCCTTCGTGAAATTTAGAAATTCATTGCATCATATTTTCATTGAAGTTATAGTGTCTGGTTGATAACTGGGTTTGTATACCTTTTCCTCGTAATAATCCAATGTGGCCTTCAATGATATACTTGTTCTTGTCAGATTTTTTAGTGTATCTCTTTTTATTTCGTTATCAAAGACTTACATTATGTGTAAAGTCAAGATATTGTTCGGAATCTCCTTTGTATATTGGTATTATAAACGCCATTTTGTAAATGCCTACTATTTTCCTTTCGTCCAGACTTTGTCATATCAAGACTCTCTCTCTCTTCGCTATTGTTAATTTTATCTTCTTTAGGATGATGACTGGAAGTCCATTTAGCTCTTGGGCTGAATTCTCCTTAAGCTCATCAATTGCCTTGATGATATCGTTTTCCGATACCTCAGTATCTGCAATTGCATTGTCATCATGCTGGATAAGCGGCTCGTAATCTAATGTCTTCCGGCATTTTGATCTGATTACTGGTTGTGTTGTTCAGTTAACATCTTACGTATTTTCTTGGAATTATGTTTTTATCTTTTTTTTCAGCTGTAAAAGACACAGCTATTCTCTGTTTTTTTTTTTTTTTGTTTTGTTTCATTCATGCACAAGACTCGGGTTCTTCTTCAATTTTTCTGCAATTGCTTCCTCCATTCTCAGTCTTCTCATATGGGATATCATTATTTCCTCGTCAGCGTTTTTCATTTTCTCATCAGGCTCTCTCATTCTTTCTCCACTCACTGTTAACCTTTTCTCTCTCTCTCTCTCTCTCTCTCTCTCTCTCTCTCTCTCTCTCTCTCTCTCTCTCTCTCTCTCTCTCTCTCATTTGCTTCATCTATCCTGTTCTTTGTCTCTTACTGGTATCTTGGTATATTTTTCTTTCTGGTTCGTATTAAACCATCGATTCTATACTATTCTATCTGTGTGTATGTTCATGTCATCTGTGTGTATGTTCATGTCTTTGTATGTGAAGACCTTATTCTAGTCTGCATTTAAAACCTGTTCACTGAATTCTCTACAATCGACGTAATTATAGTAAAATTTCATGATGCTGAACCTGCCGTTCTCTTTCCTTCCCGTAACACGTTTACATTCACTGATTCCCACGTTGTATGATCTAGTGACACTGTGATCCCATAACCCTGCATCAGTTTACGTTATATAATGGCGTGTCATTTCTAAAGATAAAGTCTGTTGTGTTATTTCCTCTTGTCGGTGTGCAATTATCGTGTACAAGGTTGAGAGACTTGGTAGATTAGATCATTGTCATATGCTTATGCACTAAATTTTTCTTTGTCTCTGTAGCTTTTCTTTGTGGGTAAGAGGAAAGACAGCTGTCTGGGTCAAGGGAGCGACACTAGATAGGGAGTGAAGTGCTGGCCCATCTTGCAGCTGTTACTCACCCTCCCAATACCCAGGCGGTCGGTGGCTGCCTACCACATAGAGAGAGAGAGAGAGAGAGAGAGAGAGAGAGAGAGAGAGAGAGAGAGAGAGAGAGAGAGAGAGAGATCTAGACACCATGAAGTATGTAAACATTTTTCTGTCTCCACACGCACACAAGGCTTTCTCCCTTTACCCCCCATTACCCCATCACCCTTCATTTAACTCCTTCCACCTCCACTTACCCCAACCTCAACCATTACCCTCTTCCAGACCCCAGTCTCCCCCACCTCTTGCACGTCAGGCGAGGCAAGATCTGAGGTCAATCCAGGTGACAGGTCTAGTGTCGGCCTGCCAGCTATTGACCTACGAAAGGTCATTAAGCCAAAGATCTATTGCATCCTGCAGGAATATGGAGCCTTATACTGTGTGTGTGTGTGTGTGTGTGTGTGTGTGTGTGTGTGTGTGTGTGTGCATCAGGGGGCGCCCCCTCCTCTCCCCCCACCACTTTGACGACATTTTCATTCTTTTCCTCTTTTTTTCTATCCTGGCTCCGTCCTACTCCAAGCTCCCCAGCTCAGCGTGTGTAACCTTACAAAGAAGCCTCTACCTTTGTTTGTGTCTCTCAGTGTTTCTGTGTTCAAGTATTTGTTCGCCTGTTTGTTTACGCGTATATAGGTATATTCATATGCTTGTGTCTGCTTGTCTGTGTATGTATGTACTTGTAGCTCCGTTAGTCTGTCTGTCTGTCGTTTTTTGTGTCTATCTTCAAGTCTGTCTGTCTGTCTGACTCTCTCTCTCTCTCTCTCTCTCTCTCTCTCTCTCTCTCTCTCTCTCTCTCTCTCTCTCTCTCTCTCTCTCTCTCTCACACACACACACACACACACACACACACACACACACACACACATACAAAGTCACATAGGCACAGACACATAGGAAGACAAAATTCATACTTACTCACATGTCAACTCAATACGTATTGGTAAACATGTTTACCAAATGGCGTCCTAGCTTCGTCTCTTCGATGTATATCTGCTGACTTTTATTTCTCTCTTGTGTCTCCCCTTAGGATGTGATTATTACACGAAAGTGCACTTGGGAACTTATCGTGTTTCATTTTCCCCGTGGACTCATAGGAGTATCTTGATCACGCGCAAAATTGTGATCTTTTCCAATACATATATATATATATATATATATATATATATATATATATATATATATATATACAACATTGTTGGAACCACTATTCCCTCAAACATACCCATTTTTGCTTTCCGAGATAATGTTCTCGACTTCCACACATTTTTCAAGGCTCCCAAAATTTTCGCCCCCTCCCCCACCCTATGATCCACTTCCATGGTTCCATCCGCTGACAGATCCACTCCCAGATATCTAAAACACTTCACTTCCTCCAGTTTTTCTCCATTCAAACTCACCTCCCAATTGACTTGACCCTCACCCCTACTGTACCTAATAACCTTGCTCTTATTCACATTTACTCTCAACTTTCTTCTTCCACACACTTTACCAAACTCAGTCACCAGCTTCTGCAGTTTCTCACATGAATCAGCCACCAGCGCTGTATCATCAGCGAACAACAACTGACTCACTTCCCAAGCTCTCTCATCCCCAACAGACTTCATACTTGCCCCTCTTTCCAGGACTCTTGCATTTACCTCCCTTACAACCCCATCCATAAACAAATTAAACAACCATGGAGACATCACACACCCCTGCCGCAAACCTACATTCACTGAGAACCAATCACTTTCCTCTCTTCCTACACGTACACATGCCTTACATCCTCGATAAAAACTTTTCACTGCTTCTAACAACTTGCCTCCCACACCATATATTCTTAATACCTTCCACAGAGCATCTCTATCAACTCTATCATATGCCTTCTCCAGATCCATAAATGCTACATACAAATCCATTTGCTTTTCTAAGTATTTCTCACATACATTCTTCAAAGCAAACACCTGATCCACACATCCTCTACCACTTCTGAAACCGCACTGCTCTTCCCCAATCTGATGCTCTGTACATGCCTTCACCCTCTCAATCAATACCCTCCCATATAATTTACCAGGAATACTCAACAAACTTATACCTCTGTAATTTGAGCACTCACTCTTATCCCCTTTGCCTTTGTACAATGGCACTACGCACGCATTCCGCCAATCCTCAGGCACCTCACCATGAGTCATACATACATTAAATAACCTTACCAACCAGTCAACAATACAGTCACCCCCTTTCTTAATAAATTCCACTGCAATACCATCCAAACCTGCTGCCTTGCCGGCTTTCATCTTCCGCAAAGCTTTTACTACCTCTTCTCTGTTTACCAAATCATTTTCCCTAACCCTCTCACTTTGCACACCACCTCGACCCAAACACCCTATATCTGCCACTCTGTCATCAGACACATTCAACAAACCTTCAAAATACTCATTCCATCTCCTTCTCACATCACCGCTATGGATAGAGATGTGCACAGGAGGATGGATGTGCTGGAAATGAGATGTTTGAGGACAATGTGTGGTGTGAGGTGGTTTGATCGAGTAAGTAACGTAAGGGTAAGAGAGATGTGTGGAAATAAAAAGAGCGTGGTTGAGAGAGCAGAAGAGGGTGTTTTGAAATGGTTTGGGCACATGGAGAGAATGAGTGAGGAGAGATTGACCAAGAGGATATATGTGTCGGAGGTGGAGGGAACGAGGAGAAGAGGGAGACCAAATTGGAGGTGGAAAGATGGAGTGAAAAAGATTTTGTGTGATCGGGGCCTGAACATGCAGGAGGGTGAAAGGAGGGCAAGAAATAGAGTGAATTGGAGTCATGTGGTATACAGGGGTTGACGTGCTGTCAGTGGATTGAAGCAAGGCATGTGAAGCGTCTGGGGTAAACCATGGAAAGCTGTGTAGGTATGTATATTTGCGTGTGTGGACGTGTGTATGTACATGTGTATGGGGGGGGGGGGGGTTGGGCCATTTCTTTCGTCTGTTTCCTTGCGCTACCTCGCAAACGCGGGAGACAGCGACAAAGTATAAAAAAAAAAAAAAAAAAAAAAAAAAAAATATATATATATATATATATATATATATATATATATATATATATATATATATATATATATATATATATATATAGAGAGAGAGAGAGAGAGAGAGAGAGAAGGCAAATGTAGCCAGCATTCAAACCATAATTGGCAAATTCAAGAAATCAAAGTTGGCTTACCAGGACATACTCACAGAGAGGCGAAAAAAAACGAGAAAAAACAAAAGGCATTAAGAAAATGTGAGGCAGGAGGCAAGAAGTATATGTAAATGCATACTGAAATATATCATGGATATCCCAAACCCTCCCCCCCCCTCACCAATCCCCCCCACCCCTAATAGCGCTCGAGTCGCCTGCAGTCACCAGACACAGAGTTTCTGAAGAATGTCTAGTTCCGTAGGTGTTACCGGAGCCCGGCCATGTTAGCGAACAACAGGCGGCCGGGGAAAGTGATAGCGGAGGGCGAGGCTGGAGCCCATCTCAGGGCGCGTCCCAACACTCATCCCACCAGTGTAAAAGTTAGATGTCCCAAGTTAAGGAGAAGGATGAGCTGTAACTTTCCCTCTCTCTTTCTCGTGCCCTTATTTCCGTTGGTCTCTGGTGTGCATTCTCTCTCTCTCTCTCTCTCTCTCTCTCTCTCTCTCTCTCTCTCTCTCTCTCTCTCTCTCTCTCTCTCTCCCTACTTTTTATACATTTCCTTCCAGGAGTCCCTTGTATTCGTATAAGGCTCCTGCAGCGCTCAGGAAGCTGGCCACGTCCACCGGTCGGGACCACAGGTCATAAGGTGTAGTGTTGTGTGTGCGTCTATGTGCAGAAAGTACAGGGCAGCTGAGTAGTAATTGCTCGATGTTTACTTTATTGTAGTTGCATCGTGGACATGAAGGGTCTTGTGTTATGATGACACGGTCGGTGTTTGTAGTGTTGTAGTCGAGGTAGAATATTTGCGACAAATGATGTTATATTGATCTAGATCTTAATAGCTTCATAGATCGAGAAAGTTAAAAGCTATATGATAATATTGAATACCTGTGTCAAATCACCTTTTCTTTTCTCGAAGCTGAATAAGGTTAGGTTTCCTGGACAGCATCTCAAAGGATTTGTTTCTCAGTCCGGAAATCAACTTTGTCGCTTACCACTGTACTCTGGCCATTCTATTTATCTTTTCTCAAAATGTTCAAGATGGATCGCATTACAGAAGTGAAGAGTAAGGGTTAGTTTTTTAGAAGTGAAATCC
The DNA here is from genome assembly GCF_036320965.1 of Panulirus ornatus. Lineage (NCBI taxonomy): Eukaryota > Metazoa > Arthropoda > Malacostraca > Decapoda > Palinuridae > Panulirus > Panulirus ornatus. The sequence continues at coordinate 76,891,293 of NC_092243.1, read as the reverse complement.
AGTACCTTAGACATGAAGCCTAAAATTTTCCAAGGCTTTTTTATTCTTGCTCCTGCACTCTACTTATGTGGCTTTAGGTAACTAGAAATGATCAGACCCGGGTCTTGTTATTTTCTTCGATTTCATTTTGCAGGTGAACAGATTTCACTCTGTAGGTTTTCGTCTGGTCTTTATTGCCGATGTGTAGAACTCTGTACCTGCCAGTATCAAAATTCAGTTGCCAACCATGAGTCCTGGCCATAAGTTTGTCTCCAACTTGCAACCAGAAAATTTACTTTCTGCTACAGCTACTTTCTCCCCATCTTAGGGACGTGTGTGATTCTTTGATATCTTACAACAGAGTGTCATCAGTGCCACTGGTATTGAAACCAAGTAGGTCTCAAGACTGATCCCTATGGTACGCCACTTGTTACGTATAACCATTCAGAGGTTTGACCGTTAATCACTACCCTTTGTTTACGACCAGTCATTCAGTTCTCCAACCACCGAAATATATATATATATATATATATATATATATTTTTTTTTTTTTTTTTTTTTTTATACTTTGTCGCTGTCTCCCGCGTTTGCGAGGTAGCGCAAGGAAACAGACGAAAGAAATGGCCCAACCCCCCCCCCCCCCCATACACATGTACATACACACGTCCACACACGCAAATATACATACCTACACAGCTTTCCATGGTTTACCCCAGACGCTTCACATGCCTTGCTTCAATCCACTGACAGCACGTCAACCCCGGTATACCACATCGCTCCAATTCACTCTATTCCTTGCCCTCCTTTCACCCTCCTGCATGTTCAGGCCCCGATCATACAAAATCTTTTTCACTCCATCTTTATATATATATATATATATATATATATATATATATATATATATATATATATATATATATATATATTTATATATATATATATATATATATATTATAATGTTTTTTTTTTTTTTTCATACTATTCGCCATTTTCCGCGTTAGCGAGGTAGCGTTAAGAACAGAGGACTGAGCCTTTGATGGAATATCCTCACTTGGCCCCCTTGCCGAATAGTATGAAATATATATATATATATATATATATATATATATATATATATACCATGCCACTTAACTTTGATTGATAACCTTTGATGTGGGAATTTATCAAACTTTTTTGAAAATTTGAGTATTGTAATCTTTATTCTTTTGTCATACATGTTGATCATATCATAAAAGAAATCAAGCAGATTCGTCGACAGCCAAGCTGAGAATCGTTTATTGAGTGCTGGTTGCCTTAGTGATCTACACTCAACCTGAAGGATGGTTTCCATGACTTTACTAACAACAGACGCTAATCTGCTCATGATTTCCCACCCGAACCTCACATAAACACATACATGATTACACATAAACAAGAATTGTACACACACACACACACACACACACACACACACACACACACACACACACACACACACTCCTAGTTATCCAGGTCATTGTCTGGTTATTCGTCTATAGCTGGAAAAAAAAGAGGAAAAAAAGATTCCATTAAAAAGATTGTATCCTTCGGCTGAAGCCATTTGTGGGGCTTTGTATAGTAGCGTTTGTTCATTTAGAGGAAAGGTTCCTGGCGCAGGTCAGCTGCTGGCCATTTAAAAGCCTTTTAGTACATTAACCACAGGAGCACGGGGTTACGACCCTTGAACCTGATGACGTGACCCTGGGGCAAGTCGAGACTACCCCTGAGCATGACGTTACAATCCTTCAGTAGACGGTACGACCACTGAGGACGACGATATGACCGTTCACGACGTCGGTACGACCCTTGAGCACAATGGAACGACCCTTGAGCACGATGGTACGACCCTTGAGCACGATGGTAGGACCCTAGAGCACGTGGTACGATTCTTGCCCAGAACGACACGACTTTTGAGCACGACGGTACGGACCTTATGTATTATGGTCCAGCGTTTGATCTAACTATTTTGGGTCAGGACAAAGGCCAGGCCATCATACCCAAAAGAAGTTCCGTCGTACTGAAGGGTCGTGCCGTCGTACTCAAGGGTCGTACCATCGTGTTCAAAGGTCGTACCATCGTGTTCAAGGGTCGCACAGTCGTGTTCAAGGGTGTCATGTTCAAGGGGTTAGGTTAAAACTATACGATGACCAGTTTCTTTTCTGCTTCTGCTACAGAGAAATGTGAGCCTTCTTTACTATAGGTCAAGATTATGTAGCTGCAAAGTACAGACAAATACTTCGTAACACGTAGTTCTCAAAGCAACAAAAGACTTCGCTCTAATTTGTATTATTTTTGATAGATTCAGTTATGGTCTTCATTAAATGATAGATTTAGGTTTTATGATTTGATCATTATTTTTGTCCAGAGCGAATTTATTGTTGAGGTTGTTGTTATGTATTATCTACGGTGCACCTTCAGCAGATCTGGTTTAGAGTGAACCATTAGCGTTTAATGACTTCGCACCTGTCTCGAATGTGGACCGAGTCACCGAATCATTAGTTTCGAACTTTTCTGAGCTTGAAGCATCGACTCCCGGAGGAGAGCAAATGATCTTTGCCTCCCACCACCAGATCACTTAATGATCTTCTCCAAAGTCCTGATGTTATTGTACCATGCACAGAGGGTGTAATCCATATAAATATATATATATATATATATATATATATATATATATATATATATATATATATATATATATATATATATATATGTATATATATATATATATATATATATATATATATATATATATATATATATATATATATATATGTATATATATATATGTATATGGTATTTTTCATCGGTAAACGAAGTAAAAAGGGGAAATGGTAATAGGTGGTATTAATGTGAGGAGATGCAGTGAGTATTTTGAAGGACTGTTAAATGTGTTTGATGAGAGGGTGGCAGATGTAATATGGTGTTTGGGTCGAGGTGAGAGAGTCATGGGGAGTGGTTTGGTGAAGAGAGGAGAGGTGGTAAAAGTCTTGCCACATGTCATCTACTCGTCAGCATGCTCATCACCATAACATATCATTATATTCCCAACTCACTTTTCAATAACAGATAAGATCAACACCAAACTAGACATGGTAATATCAGAATCCCTACCCACAGCAGAGGCCAAACAAGCCTAGACTGGTATCGTTACTTCAGTGTTATTCAATACAGTGAAACAGAATACGGAAACACATACATTTACTCTATGTGTAAATTTTCTTTTGTTTCAAATTTGTTGAAATATATTTGATTATGCTGTAATTTTATTCAGTTTGAGACATGTTATCTTTAATTGACAGTAGCTTATCTTTTCTTATTTGTTTCTGGTTATATTTCAAGTGATTCTTTTTCCATTTACAATATTTCCCGTCAGACAGTCTAACGTTTCCAAAAGCTTAGAACTTGTAAACACAATATCAGTCGCCAGCCATGAGCCAGGGAAGGAGCGCTGCCCTAGGGACGAATCAGCTTAGCGAGTGTTTTTGTTGGTTCCTTGCGATTAATTGCAGAGCTGAAAGCATTTCATTATTACAGGAGGCTGAGGATAGAGCCATGAGTACATTGCTTAACTGTCGTTTGGGGAGGGGAGGAGGGGTGGGGTGGCTGGATGTGGGAAGTGACGAATTTTGGCTGGGTTAACTGGGAGGTTCGTGACAGTGTTGACCGGGAGACTGGGTTTATGGAATCCAAGAATTTGGGAGAAATTTATTGTAGGGTTTCTGGGAGTTCAGTTTCAAGAATTTGAGGGTTAAAAAACCAGAAGAAAGATGAAAGAATAATAGACATGTGAGGTGAACCACAATTCTCCGAATGTCTGCTTTTCACTGGAAATAACTGAAATACTCCCCCCTTATCAAGTGAATAGGTTATGTCTTTATAGGGCATATTGCTTAGTAGTTTAGACAAGTGTTTGTATGATGCTTCACACGGTCCAAGCTGCAGGTCACCTCTTAAAGATAGGCTTTCAGAGTTTGCATTGTTGAGATTTGAAAACCTGTGTGATGACGCGTATGGAATGATCTGTTTGTACTGAACGGTGAGGAGGGTTTACACTTGTGAGGCTCCTCCGTCTCGTGAACATCCTCTACTACGATACAACTTCTTAAACCTTCTTCATCTGTTACAGTTTCATCATTCGGATTGTTCCATTCATCCACAACCCGTATGTACTCTTGGGTTATACAACAAATACTTTTTTTCATCTTTTCTAACAGGTTTCCTGCTTAACTTCCTGTGCTATCCTCTGGTTGACTTATCTCTGTACCTTTTGAAGAATTGTTTGCCATCCACATCTGCAAACTGGTTTCATAATTCGTAGTTCGTAACAAGTCATCTATGATGGACCAATATTTGGCCTCTAGCTTTACCCTGTAACTCAGCTTTCTTAATTCTTGTATACCACCTTTGTTGCCTCGTCTGGACCTTCTCTATTAGATCTTTGTGCCTGTTCTTAAGGGTGTTTTACTGTCAGGACTGTATGGTGTGAGCAGATTGCTGTCTCTACCCTTACCCGTATACCTGAATCCAGTTTTGATATATGCCATCACACAGTTGATCTCCTCTGATATTCTCTTAAAGTAGGACTCTTGCGACAGGTTAGGGACCATGTCGACTCCCATGTTCCCTCCCACACACACGTTCCTGCAGCTTATTTCCAGCGAGATGATGATGACGCTCCGCGGACGTGCTCGCGTGCGCTTTTATTAATCTATTTAATTCTATTTTTTTGTGTATTTACATATTTGCATATGATTTATGAAATATCTGCCTTCGGGTACCCACGACAAGATTTTGTCATGAGGTTGGGGTAGCGCGTCGCGCCCACCACATGAGAGAGAGAGAGAGAGAGAGAGAGAGAGAGAGAGAGAGAGAGAGAGAGAGAGAGAGAGAGAGAGAGAGAGAGGCCCCAGGTCAGCCGGGTTCGTAGTTTAGACTCTCACTGGTGTTATTTCTGTTGGCAGTGAGGCGTTAAAGGTCATGGTTTATTGTCTTCTGCTCCACAAGCTGTTTTCCTTTCTGCTCCCGCCAGCGGTATTTCATTTTCTGTTGGCGCTGCATTTTATTCTCTGCTGCCACAAGGGTTATGTCTTATTTTCTCCCTCTTTGATTGGGCCGCGTTGCAAGTTTTTTCTTGACTGTTTTACTCTGTTTTCTATGAGTCAAATTTATTTTTCTGTTTTTCTTGTTTTTTTTTGTGGCTCAATTTGTTTTCCCATTTTTTATCATGTTTCAAGTCGGGGATATTTTTCATAGCTGCGGTGATTTTCTTGTTTTGTTCTGTATTTTCCCCGTGACAGCTCAAGCTGTGGATCATTTTACGCTGGTGATTGATTCCTGGTTCATTTTGTGTTTTCATTTAGTTCTGTTTTGTTCTGTCTTGGTTGATATTGTTCTTATTTCTGCCGGCGTCATCTGCATACAGCAGCATACAAACATCCATCTCAGGCACCCACATCCCCAGTTTACTATAGGCTTATCCCTTCTCCCCAGACCTTTCTGTTTACCTCCCTCACCACTCCCATCATAACTGATTTAACAGCCATGGTGACATCACACACCCTTGACGCAGTAGACTCACCTACACTCGGGTACCCCCCCCCCCCCCCCCCACACACACACACACACACACACACACACACACGCCTTACTTTCTCAATAGAAACTACTCGCCCTATTCAATAACGTTCCGCTCACGCCACGTGTTTGTAGGATCTTCCACAAAGCCCCTCTGTCACCACCAACATACGCCTTCTCCAGGTCCATAAATACCACTTAGACGTCCACCTCGTTTTCAGAGCACCTCTCACGAATTTTCAAACCAGGCAATCGGTCTATATATCCTCAGTTATTCTAATATACATTATATATATATATATATATATATATATATGTATATATATATATATATATATATATATATATATATATATATATATATATATATATATATATAAGACGGAATAAGTTTCTATTGAGCAAGGTATCCACACTAACTCAACCTGTCCCTTCCACTCTCAGGTTCACCATAGGTGATGTATGTCGCTAACGTAAACTCTTTCCACTGACTCGCTGGCTCCTGGATTTCGTAGACCTGTGTCCCTCATCTCTCTCTCTCTCTCTCTCTCTCTCTCTCTCTCTCTCTCTCTCTCTCTCTCTCTCTCTCTCTCTCTCTCTCTCTCTCTCTCACCCACGCATCCATACCCTCCTAGACTTCTCGATATCCCCCCACACAGTCTGTCTGCACGAGTTCAAAATGTCCTCCCCTTTGGCAAGACGTCTTCCTCCTTCCCCTCCTCATGACGTCCCGCGCTTGTAATGAGTTACTGAAGGATCCCCTACCTTCCCTCCCTCCCCCTCGAGGGGGATATCCTTGGGGATGTTTGTGATCCTTAGCTTCCATTAGCCTGGTGAAGGATGGTGTCAGGCGCAGACAGCTATGTGATCATTTTTCATAGCTTTAGGTGTGATTAATGGCCAGCTATTTTGCTTGCGGGTCATGCTTTTTAGCCTCCCTGGTCTATATTTCTCTATCACACAGTGGCTGGAGTGTATTACCACCTCTCTCTCTCTCTCTCTCTCTCTCTCTCTCTCTCTCTCTCTCTCTCTCTCTCTCTCTCTCTCTACCCCACTTAAAGAGATTACCCGCTGCTCGGCTTTACCCTAGTAACCACAAAAGGGACCCCCTAAATTGTATTATGGAATTCAACCAGAAAATACTGCAATACTTGGTATGGTGGGAGAGAGAGAGAGAGAGAAAGGTAATAATGAGGAAGAAAAACGAGAGAGAAAGAGTAAAGGGGGAAAAATAAGAAGGATGAAGATAAACAGGAAGATATAGTGTTGGACACAGAAAGATGGATATGTTAGTGAATAGATAAACAGATAGACAAAATCAGATAGAGAGATAAGTGAATAATTACTGGAGAAAAAGAGAGAGATAGAGGCAGAAACGTAAAGAATAAAGAGAAATAGAAAGAAGAGGGAATGAGTGAGAGATACAAAGCGAGAGAAAGACAGAGAAACTGAGATAAGGAAAGTGAAAGAAAGAGATACAGAACTAGAGATAGACAACGAAGAGATAGCTCTCGTATATCTCCTCCCTTATATCCCTCTATATCCTTATATCCCTCCTCCCTTATATCCCTCTATATGATAGTGGATACATTTCCCCCATTCTGTCTCTCTAGTTAATGGTAGATATATTTCCTCCATTACATCTGTCTAATTAATGGTAAATTAGCAAATTACTAACTGATAATAATCGTCCAATCTCAGCGTTAATGAGTCTATTGTTCTAGTGTTCACAACATCAACAGACAACACCTTCCATTGTTCGCTGACCCAGATTGTAATGAAGTACTTTTCTTCCACAGTATTGAAGCATCTTTTTGTTTTCAGGTTCAGTCTATTGTTTCTCGTTTCCGGGTTCCTCTGTACTTCAAATAATGTCTTTTTTTATTTTTTCTATTTCTTTTTGCTTCTACTGTCTGCTCTGTTGTTGGTGCATTCCTATTGTAGACTTGGGCACCATTGTTCATAAGTTCATGCGTTCTTCTGAGAATAGATTTTTTTTAACTTATCTCTTTAAACACACTATCGTATTCTCTGACGTATCCCAATCTCCTCTTATCTATCCCTAACCTCACTATCCAGTAATTCTCTCCCATCTATTCTTATGACATCATACAGACGATCATGAGAGTACATGGGAGTACATGGAAGTATATAAGAGTACATCAGAGAGCCTGTTGGCCCATGTCTAGACTACCTGCTATTGAAATTGGATCTATCTGTTCCTATATCAAGTGGATGAAGTAAGGAAAGAACACAGAGATTAACTTCCCTCGCACTAGAATCATTGAACTGAACATAAGTCATGAAGTCTTCTCGACTTGAACAGGACTAAGGTCACCTGATGTAGGTTTTCTGTTTGTTCAGTGTTAAAGATATATTTCTGAGTATATAAAGACACACACACACACACACACACACACACAACGTCTTCCTCATACATTAAAAAGTCGAGAGTTTTTATACTTTTAGATGAAAGTACTTTACAAACAAGACGAGACTTTTTCATCGGTGCCACAGAGGAAAAAGAAAAGGCATTTTACTTCATGATCGTGCAGCAAGAAGACTCGTGAGCCGACAAGACGTGCACCTTGAAGTTCTAGTAGTCGTACTAGAAACACTGGGTTTCGTTTTAACAGCTTCTTGGAATCTTCTGGAGCGGGTAACTTTGTCAAAGGCTTCAGATGTTTCAAGAAATAAGCCATTACCGGACTCACTCAGGGAGTTTTTGTGTTCACCACTTATCATGGTGGAGAATGGTACAAGGATTCCAACACTCTGCAAGGGATCGAAAACTTCTCGCCTCACAGGAGTATCAAAATCATATGTCTTAGAATCTATCTATTCCTCTATCTATCTATATCTATCTATCTATCCATATATATATATATATATATATATATTTTTTTTTTTTTCTTTTTTAATTTTGCTTTGTCGCTGTCTCCCGCGTTTGCGAGGTAGCGCAAGGAAACAGACAAAAGAAATGGCCCAACCCACCCCCATACACATGTATATACATACGTCCACACACGCAAATATACATACCTACACAGCTTTCCATGGTTTACCCCAGACGCTTCACATGCCTTGATTCAATCCACTGACAGCACGTCAACCCCGGTATACCACATCGCTCCAATTCACTCTATTCCTTGCCCTCCTTTCACCCTCCTGCATGTTCAGGCCCCGATCACACAAAATCTTTTTCACTCCATCTTTCCACCTCCAATTTGGTCTCCCTCTTCTCCTCGCTCCCTCCACCTCTGACACATATATCCGGTCTTTTGCATCAAAACCACTAACACACTCATTCAGCTGCTCCCAAAACACTTGCCTCTCATGATCTTTCTTCTCATGCCAAGGTGCATATGCACCAATAATAATCATATATATATATATATATATATATATATATATATATATATATATATATATATATATATATGTGGGTGTGTGTGTGTGTACGAGTTTTACTTTGTGTGTTTATACATGTGTGTATATGTATTTTTCTGTATGTTTCTTTGTAAGTATGTATGTGTGTCCGTTTGTATATACACAGGTATTCTAGCCTCGTGGGGCCACATTTCTTGAACTGTCTCTAACATGAATTTCCTGAAGGGTCTTTATGCTGTCCGCAGTTACTGTCTTATATGACTCAGTTTATGCCACTTATCAACTCTTCGTCACATTATTTAAAAGAGTCTTCTCTGCATTTTCTTTAAGAAGTTCCTTGCTTAATTTCATGTTATGGTCTGTAATTGTTCTATTCCTACATCTTTCTATGAACTGTTGTTTTGACTTCATTGAATTTGTTGAAAACCTTAGAGGGTATGATCAGGTCACCCCTCACTTTTCTCACTCCCAGTCTGGACAAATCTGAGGCCTCCGACTTGTCTCTGTAACTCGGATATTCTGAATTCCAGTACCATCTCTGCTGTCCTCCTGTGAACCATCATGTATTAACTTTATAGGACTGTTGAGGTGAGCAAGGTTGAGAAGCATATCCTGGTTTAGTCACATTAAGGAGACGACCAGTCGATTTCAGGACGTGCTGTAGATCGTCAACTGAGTAATGTAGAGATCACACTGTTGTAGTCCATGTTGTTTTTAAGTTTACAACATGCATTGTTACATTGGTAGACTGTAGTGGGTTTATTCTCTGTATATATATATATATATATGTATATATATATATATATATATATATATATATATATATATATATATATATATATATATGCATGTATAGTGCCATTGTACAAAGGCAAAGGGGATAAAGGCGAGTGTTCAAATTATAGAGGTATAACTTTGTTGAGTATTCATGGGAAAATACACAGGAGGGTATTGATTGAGAGGGTCAAGCCCTGTACAGGGCATTAGATTGGGGAAGAACAGTGTGGTTTCTGAAGTGGTAGAGGTTGTGTGGATCAGGTATTTGCTTTGAAGAATGTATGTTAGAAATACTTAGAAAAGCAAATGGATTTGTATGTAGCATTTAAGGATCTGGAGAAGGCATATGACAGAGTTGATAGAGATGCTCTGTGGAAGGTATTAAGAGTATATTGTGTGGGAGGTAAGTAGCTAAAAGCAGTGAAAAGGCATGTGTACGAGTAGGAAGAAAGGAAAGTGATTGCTTCCCAGTGAATGTCGATTTGCGGCAGGGGTGCGTGATGTCTCCATGGTTGTTTAATTTGATTATGGATGGGGTTGTTTGGGAGGTGAATGCAAGAATTTTGGAGAGAGGGGCAAGTATGCAGTCTGTTTGGGATGAGAGGGCTTGGGAAGTGAGTCAGTTGTTGTTCGCTGATGATACAGCGCTGGCGGCTGATTCGAGTGAGAAACTGCAGAAGTTGGTGACTGAGTTTGGTAAAGTGTGTAAAAGAAGAAAGCTGAGAGTAAATGTGAATAAGAGCAAGGTATTAGGTTCAGTAGGTTTGAGAGTCAAGTCAACTGGGAGGCAAGTTTGAATGGAGAAACACCAGAGAAAGTGAAGTGTTTTAGATACCTTGGAGTGGATTTGGCAGCGGATGGACCCATGGAAGCGGAAGTGAGTCACAGGCTGGGGGAACGTTGTGGGAGCGTTGAAGAATGTGTAGAAGGCGAGTCGGAAAGTGAAAATGGGTATGTTTGAAGGAATAGTGGTTCCAACAATATTATATGGTTGTGAGGAATGGGCGATAGATAGGGTTGCGCGGAGGGTGGATGTGTTGGAAATGAGATGTTTGAGGACAATATGTGATGTGAGTTGGCTTGATCGAGTAAGTAATGAAAGAGTATGAGAGATGTGTAGTAATAAAAAGAGTGAGGTTGAGAGAGCAGAAGAGGGTGTATTGAAATGGCTTGGTCACATGGAGAGAATGAGTGAGGAAAGATTGACAAAGAGGATATATATGTCATAGGTGGAGGGAACGAGAAGTGGGAGACCAAATTGGAGGTGGAAGGATGGAATGAAAAAGATTTTGAGCAATCGGGGCCTCAACATACAGGAGGGTGAAAGGTGTGCAAGGAATAGAGTGAATTGGAACAATGTGGTTTACCGGGGTCGACGTGCTGTCAGTGGCTTGAACCAGGGCATGTGAAGCATCTGGGGTAAACCATGGAAAGTTTTTGGGGCCTGGATGTGGAAAGGGAGCTGTGGTTTCGGTGCATTACACATGACAGCTAGAGTCTGAGTGTGGACGAATGTGGCCTTTGTTGTCCTTTCCTTGCGCTTTCTCGTTAACGCGGGAGACAGCGACAAAGTATAATAAATGAAATATATATATATATATATATATATATATATATATATATATATATATATATATATATATATATATATATATATATATATATATATTTTTTTTTTTTTTTTTTTTTGCTTTGTCGCTGTCTCCCGCGTTTGCGAGGTAGCGCAAGGAAACAGACGAAAGAAATGGCCAAACCCACCCCCATACACATGTATATACATACGTCCACACACGCAAATATACATACCTACACAGCTTTCCATGGTTTACCCCAGACGCTTCACATGCCCTGATTCAATCCACTGACAGCACATCAACCCCGGTATACCACATCGCTCCAATTCACTCTATTCCTTGCCCTCCTTCCACCCTCCTGCATGTTCAGGCCCCGATCACACAAAATCTTCTTCACTCCATCTTTCCACCTCCAATTTGGTCTCCCTCTTCTCCTCGTTCCCTCCACCTCCGACACATATATCCTCTTGGTCAATCTTTCCTCACTCATTCTCTCCATGTGCCCAAACCACTTCAAAACACCCTCTTCTGCTCTCTCAACCACGCTCTTTTTATTTCCACACATCTCTCTTACCCTTACGTTACTTACTCGATCAAACCACCTCACACCACACATTGTCCTCAAACATCTCATTTCCAGCACATCCATCCTCCTGCGCACAACTCTATCCATAGCCCACGCCTCGCAACCATACAACATTGTTGGAACCACTATTCCTTCAAACATACCCATTTTTGCTTTCCGAGATAATGTTCTCGACTTCCACACATTCTTCAAGGCTCCCAGAATTTTCGCCCCCTCCCCCACCCTATGATCCACTTCCGCTTCCATGGTTCCATCCGCTGCCAGATCCACTCCCAGATATCTAAAACACTTCACTTCCTCCAGTTTTTCTCCATTCAAACTCACCTCCCAATTGACTTGACCCTCAACCCTACTGTACCTAATAACCTTGCTCTTATTCACATTTACTCTTAACTTTCTTCTTTCACACACTTTACCAAACTCAGTCACCAGCTTCTGCAGTTTCTCACATGAATCAGCCACCAGCGCTGTATCATCAGCGAACAACAACTGACTCACTTCCCAAGCTCTCTCATCCCCAACAGACTTCATACTTGCCCCTCTTTCCAAAACTCTTGCATTCACCTCCCTAACAACCCCATCCATAAACAAATTAAACAACCATGGAGACATCACACACCCCTGCCGCAAACCTACATTCACTGAGAACCAATCACTTTCCTCTCTTCCTACACGTACACATGCCTTACATCCTCGATAAAAACTTTTCACTGCTTCTAACAACTTACCTCCCACACCATATATATATATATATATATATATATATATACACGCGTGTGTGCACGTGTATACCTGACTGCTCCGACTTGTGGTCACGCCGGTGGGATAATCCACCTCAGGTACTATCATCACATTACAATCTCATCGAAAGCCTTCTCACTTCAGAGGAGTCGTTCTCTTTTCCATGCTCCTGACGCAGCTCAGCCTTGGGGCCACTCTGTGCATATGCGTGTGTATGTCTGTGCAAGTCTATTTCCAAAGGTTTTAAGGAATAATCATGAAGCATACGACTTGACACCGGTCTGCTCTCTCTGCTCGAAGGAAAGAATGGATGAAGAATGTTTTGTGGAATACGCAAGCAACTGCAATGAATCGATTGTTTTTTTTGTTCAGAGAGAGAGAGAGAGAGAGAGAGAGAGAGAGAGAGAGAGAGAGAGAGAGAGAGAGAGAGAGAGAGAAGGAATTGAAATTCACTCAGGGAAACAGGATAAAAGATATTTTTCCACCTGTTGTGTATCTCTATGTGTTTGTTTTTTTGTTAAACAGTCGGCAAAGGTTTTTCGATATCATGAACAGATCTCTGTACGTACGTATTTACGTTCGTATGTGTTTTTGTGATCGTGTTCGGTGGACGATAGATAGATTGAGCAGACTGTTTCCTTAATTTGGTACAAAGTTTCTTCACTGAATCTCCAGGGGAATGAGAATATAGAAGACGACTCGGGAAAAGATAATAATGAAGAAATGCTGAAAATGGAAATGAGAGACAGACAAGAACTTCTTCAGTGAAACGTAGAAGTTGAATTAGGTTCCTTACAAACAACAGACCTTCCAAGTTACTGACTTCTTTAAAGTAAATGAAGGCATATGAGGGAGGGCTGCGCGCTTCATTAGGAGGAAGATAAACACCAACTTGAAAGAATGCAAAATGAAAGAAGAAGATGAGAGAAAGATGCGAAAAAGTTTGTAGATGATCTCGCTTTGTTTTGAAATATGTTTCATGGGGTCAAATGTAGAAAATAAGTAATAGAACAAAATGGTCTTAAAAGTGAAGGACAGGAAGGAATGGTCAATGAAATGATGGAATGATTATTCGTCAAAATCAATAATGATTTAGAGTAAGAGGAATACTGAAAATCGGTTGAGTAAGATTGACTGAAAGTTACTCAGTATTCTAATTGAAAGGCTGACAGATTGTACAGGAACGAATTATGATATAGTTCTCTTTACATCATCTGTTTCTTGTCTTAGTGTTACCACACTAGTCTTTAAGGTTGGTATCTGTTCTACGTTGACAAACTGTCTCAGAAGTACCCAGTGTTCGTCTCCTGTTTGCATTCCTATGTAATATGTTTGGATTCTTCTTCCTTTAATGGAAAAAATTACCTTAGGTCTGTATGATATTTTATTTCTTTATATTAGCTGAGACGGTACGGACAGCTGAATGCCTTAATAAATATATATATATATATATATATATATATATATATATATATATATATATATATATATATATATATATATGTGCGCGTTCATATGCACTTTATTCGTATATATGTATGTATATATGTAATGTCCTTGGAGTAGATGAATGGCTGGACTGACTTTGGGTCGACTGCCTCACCCAGGATTCGAACGTAAGCTGGCTCGACCCCAGCCGTCCCATGAGCCGCTAAACCAAACAGGTCTTTTATCCCTGTTAATCTTTTTCTGTCTCAGTTTCCAGACACAAATTCTCTACCTTTTGCTTCTGGTGTATTGAAGCCTTCTGTGGCAACTGATTTAATCCTACCCACCATCAGAACAATACATCGACACAGCCCTGACCTAACTGGAGAGGCCAGCTGTTGACTGCGAACTCATGGGCATAGCTCTGGTGTGATTCGAGTGTGTATTGAGTCGCGATTCATAATTCAACTCTGAACCGAAGTCTAGGGGCTTTTAAATCAAACTTCAGGAGCAGAGTTCTGAAATGATTCAGGTGAGTGACGAGTCACTCGTGCCTACAGGTCTGACCTGACTCAGTGGAGAGTCAAGTCAGGTCTTTGTTCGTGGCATTAAGGGATCTCCATCACTTGCCACACACAACGAAATGGTTCCATAACTCTTCATGGGTTTGCCCTTTCTTGTTTCCCTGACGTAGCATACTTTCCCTGTCTAATAGAGACAAAGAAATTTCTACTTTCCTTAAAGCTACATTTTAATCGTCGTCTGAGACATCTGTCTTCGTTTTGTTATATATTCTAGAAGTATTGTTATATACCAAAGTTCGCGAGGGTTGAAATCTTTAAAACTAGACGAAGTGAGAAGGAAAAACTACTTGAATCCAGTTCACCGCCGACTGAATTACCTGCTCCCATTTTCTCTATTTTCGTTTTACGTATTTTTTTCCTCTTGCTACTCTTGCTTCTTCTGTTGTGGTGTTGTGGGAAATCTTTCCTTCCTGCATTTTGAGACAAACATATGGATATGTTTGATGGTATAGTAGACCCCGAGATTATTGTGTAGATGCGAGGCATGGGTCATAGATGAAAAAAGTATGGGAAGCGTTGGATCTGTTGAAAATGTAATGTGTAAGGACAATTAAGGTTGTAATCGAATGTCGAATGATACGGTAGGGGAAAGGTGCAGTTTTAAGGTTATGAATGAGGGAGCTGAAGAGGGGATGATGAAATGGTATGGTCATATAGAGAGGATGAGTGAGGAGAGGTCAAGAAGGTATATTGAGTCAGATATGGAGGGATCAAGGTGAAGGGAGAACGAGATGGAAAGACAGTGAAAGACTTTTTGAGTGTTCGGGGCCTGAACATTCAACAGGGTGTGAGGCGTGCATGGAATACACCAAACTGGAGCGATGAGGTATACAGGGGGCGACGTGCTGTTAATGGGCTGATCCAGGAAGTAGGAAGTGGTCAGGGAAGACATGGAAAGGTCTGTGTCTTCGATCTGGATCAGGGCTGTGGTTTCTAATCGTTATACATTACTGGTAAAGTGGATGTGACTATCTGTGACTGTATCCTTGTATGTTCCCAGCACCACTTCGCTGCGCGGGAAAAGATGTTTAAGTATATATATACAGTTAAGTCCGCCGACTCCGTCGACTCTGCCCAAAGTTGTAGTGTACATGAATTAAAATGACGCCATGCACACTCTTGCCCCTCAGAAAAGACGTACCGATGCACTGTACGTTCAGCGGAGGGAGGGAGCCTAAAGCCACTCTGGATCCTGTGCCTGGTATACGCACAAACAGTGGAGCCTCGAACCCCAAGATCTGGAGCATTATCAGCGTTCCCTCGGGGGTCAAACACAAACTCCTCCACGCCCGGCTGCACCCAGACCACCAGTGCAAACCAGATTAAGGAACATGAGGAAGGCTGTTCTCGAGTGAAATCCTACAGGAGGTCTCGGGGTCAGGACCGAAGGACATTCGTCTTGATAGTGGCTTGCCTGAGGATTTGTCTTGCTGCAGCCAACTGGTGCAACACGTGTGAACAGGAGAGGCTAAAGTACAGCCTCCCAGAGGGAGAAACCATTATGGTATATATATATATATATATATATATATATATATATATATATATATATATATATATATATATATATATATATATATATATATATGTATATATATATATATATATATATTTATATATATATATATATATATATATTTATCCCCTGGGGATAGGGGAGAAAGAATACTTCCCACGTATTCCCTGCGTGTCGTAGAAGGCGACTAAAAGGGAAGGGAGCGGGAGGCTGGAAATCCTCCCCTCTCGTTTTTTTTTTTTTTTTTTCCCAAAAGAAGGAACAGAGAAGAGGGCCAGGTGAGGATAGTCCCTCAAAGACCCAGTCCTCTGTTCTTAACGCTACCTCGCTATCGCGGGAAATGGCAAATAGTATGAAAGAAAGATATATATATATATATATATATATATATATATATATATATATATATATATATATATATATATATATGATATAATATAATCAGCCAGACGGGGGTGAAAGACACTTGAAACGAGGGAACAGATAGCCTTACCAAAGAGTGGGTCCACAAGATCTACACCTGACCTCGTACTCCTACCAACCCGTGCTCAGCTTGGCGCTCAAATCCGCCGCAAACACACACAAGTTGGGATGGTAGCCATCCCTCCTGCCCGAGCGCCTACCAGGTGCCTCCTCGTACGTCTGTATGGGGAAGGGCTCGAGGAAGAGGGATGTGATGGCAATACTGATCATTATTGGATACGACTTCGCCTGCAAGACTGGTGACTCCCAGCTCTCACGACGAATGTGGCTGTACGTCTTGAGGTGTCCACTCACACAACTCTCCCGTGACGCCTGCTCCACTGCCACTCCACACACCCCTCCCCCCCCTGCACCGCACCCCACCCCCAGCTGCAGACCGTCTGATGCTCCCCACTTTAGTCACGTATGTATTTCATGCGTAATGTTGATGCTCTTTTAATGAGAATTTCCTTCTTTCTCGAAGCCTCAGATACACCATTTATATGCGATGTTATGTGCATACTGTGTATATGAATAGCCATCCATGTATGTTTTATTGTATGCATTGTACATATTGAATATATACTGTACTGAATAATTCTAACACATACCACATAAATCTGGTAGCATTGTACAGGGGTACCGAGTGGCAGCGATAGGATCCAATGCCTTATTTTATACGGTATAAACAGTTGAAATTGATGAAAAAAATTTCACTTGAAATCAAATGTTTTTTATTTTATACGGTATCAACAGTTGAAATTAATGAAAAAAAAATTTCACTTGAAATCAAATGTTTTCCTCTGTATCCCAACCTCACCTCGGTGGGTGTGGCATAGAATATAATCTATCATAGCTTTGATGATGAGACAAATATAGCAATTGGATATATATGTTACCCCATCGGAACCGCAATAGATAATCGTGATGTGATTATTACACGAAAGTTCACTTGGGAACTCGTCGTGTTTCATTCCCCCGTGGAATCATAGGAATATATATATATATATATATATATATATATATATATATATATATATATATATATATATATATATATATATATATGATGTTTGATCGAGGGCAACTTTTCAAAGCGCTGATTAAATCACCCTCAAAATCAGTAATTAGCTTCCTATGTATCTAATGAGCGCCTCTGAAGTGTATAAGCTCCCTGGGGAGGCCCGTGTTTGATCAGGCTACAGCGTGAGCTTCCACGAAATCCCGTGTGTGTGATCTCTCCTCGTCCTCTCCCATCTGAGGAAGCCCCCGTGTGAACTCCATAAGCCCCTCTACCTTCCTAATAAGGCCCCGTGTGTAGTAACACTGTCCTTGTGGACTGTCTGGGGCCTTTCTACCTTCCTTGTGTGTGTGTGGTAGAAATGCCCGTTTGGAAAGCCACTCCACTTTCCTAGGACCCGTATATGAACTTTCTAAGCCTGTAGACCTTGCTAGTAAGCCCCGTGTGTGATCACACTACCCGTGTGGATCACTTAAGCCGCTCTACCATCCCTGGAAAGTCTGGTGTTAGCGGTCAGACAACCGTGTGAACTCTGGATTCTCAGAGTTCTTTAAACCTACTTGGAATTCATGGCAAAGTTTGGCCTCTTCTTTTTTGTCATAGTCCGTCGTGGTCAGCGGGTGTGTTGCTTCGTCTCGCTGCTTTGGCATCCCCTCTGGTCTAGTTGGTTCCGCTGTCCTCCTCTGTCGCTACCACATGTTTTGCCTTGTTCATGTTTGTCTTATTTTGCTTGTTACATCTCTCCTGCTTGCTTGCGTCTGACTTATAGTATTACTTGCACCGATGTCATGGTTTTGTTTGTACCGCTGCCTTTGCTTGCTTGCAACGCACTTTTCCAAACGTTTTCTAAGTTTGTTCGTATCATTGTATTGTCTTGTTTGTCAAGCTGCTTAAGTTAGTTTGTTCTCCTGTCTTGTCTTGTTTATATCATTGCTTTGTCTTGTATAATTAGGTTTGTTTGTATCGCTATCTCGGCTTGCTTCTGTAAGCACTTTGTCTTATTCAAGTAGGCTTGCTTATATCTTTACTTATTCTTGTTTAAGTAGGCTTGTTTGAATCGCTCCCCTGATTTAGTACAAGAGTATTAGAAATACTCTTTGTTGCAAAAGAAGACAAATTGAAATTAAAATGCTTTTGGTTTAGGAGCCAGGTTGAAAATTAAATCCTTCAGGTATCCTGGTAATCTAACTAGAGAGGCGTTCATTAGTATATTCTTAATTAGGGTAAGATTATGGTCTTAACCAGAGGAGAAATTAATGGGTTTTACTGGGGTTTTAAGTACTTGCTCCCTAATTGGGAAATATGAGGATACAGTCAAACCCATTACACGTATCAACACACACACACACACACACACACACACACACACACACACACACACACACACACACACACACGCTGGATCTCTATGACCAAGAGGTTAACGTCCTAAAGAAAAAGGATTGGGCGATCGTACTGTATATTCTAGGGCTGTCAGAGAGCCTTTGACACTATCCAACATTGTGCTGGGGTCAGGGGATGGCTGTTCAAGTGGACTGACAGGGAGGGAAGAGAGAACACTGGTCGTGTGAAGTTTGCTCAGGGCTCAGCACTAGAGCAATTACTCTTTCTTATCCTCATAAATGATGTGGCAAGCGAGGTAAATTCTTACTTAAACCGATGATGCTTGAGTTATGAAGGAGATGTGAGAAGCAACAGAGACTGCGAGATATTACAAAGAGAGATGAATAAAGATGGTCGGATGAAATGGCACGCTGAGACGTTAACCTTGTAAGATGTAAAGTGAGGGAGATAGAGAGGGTTCAGACAGACCGTAAAGTTATGATATCAGTGGGAATAAATTGCGAGACTCCGACGAATTTTGATATCGCGCTGAAGTTGACGCCAGACCAACGTGTGGGAGGGATGGTGAGGGTGAGGACGGCCAACCATGTCTTGCTCAGTGTTCACACCGTCTTCATGTGGACAGTGGGATGGTCACGAAGACACACGTAACGTCCGCTCGCCTTAAACTGGAAGCGGTCCAGAGGAATGCAACAAATATAGCGCCAGAAATGAATGGAATGAACTACGAAGAGAGGAGGGAAGACTTGAATCTCGTCCACTTCGGGAGATGAATAACGGCAGATGTGATAACTGGACAGGAATTTCTCAGAGGCCCTAACGACGTTAACATGTCACAGTTCTCTGATATTGGAGGAGACACCGGAGAGGACAGAAGTATACGGAGGGACGTGGGGAAGTGTACGGAGGGACGAGAGGAAGTGTACGGAGGGACGTGGGGGAGTGTACGGAGGGAAGTTGATCAAGGTGAGGTGAGGGGCATTGGGTGAGTGTGAGGGGCATTGTGAGCCTCACTACACTACATGACAACAAAACTGAGGTAAGATGCGGGTGTGAAGACACCTTCTTGTGTGTACTGACGGGTAACAACACACACACACACACACACACACACACACACACACACACACACACACAGAGAGAGAGAGAGAGAGAGAGAGAGAGAGAGAGAGAGAGAGAGAGAGAGAGAGAGAGAGAGAGAGAGAGGCATCTCTTACACAAAAGACATTGCTGAGAGTTGGGGAGATATGTGAGGAAGGGTACGTGAAAATCTATAGCCATTACCAGAAGAAAACATTCAATATACTATAAATTCCGGGTATATGACTGGCTCAGTCGAGATAATGCGCCATGTATAGGTTTTGTGGGCTTGTGTGTGTGTGTGTGTGTGTGTGTGTGTGTGTGTGTGTGTGTGTGTGCGTGCGCGTGTGTGTGTGCGTGTGTGTGTGTGTGTGTGTGTGTGTGTGTGTGTGTGTGTGTGTGTGTGTGTGTGTGTTTTATCTATTAGTACAAATGGAAAAACTAACTGCTCTTGTTGATCCATTTCTTGAATTTCTATTGATTCCTTTACCTTTGACGAGATTTTGATATTAGACAAGGCTGGCGCGTAGTGTTCACCACGAAAAAATTTAGATTTAAAGAGAAAAACTTGGTGTGGGCTACATAATGTCCAGTGTTGTGTGTGAGTTAGCGGGAGCTTGTGTGTGGGCTGGGTGCCAGCCGACCATGTATATCTGAGGCAAAGGGTAAAGGACACCAACCTAGGCCACGGGAGGGCCCTCTCTGGTGTAGGGGTTAGCCTTCCTGACCATGACGCACTCACGGGCTGCCTGGGATCGAGCCAGCTTAGGTTCGAGTCCTGGCCCGGGCAATCGGTCCACAGTGAACCCAGCTGTTCATCTTCTCATAAGGGCTGGTCCAAGCTGGTTTCAAGTATTGTCGTACGACCATTGAGGGTGATAGCCAGGTCATCGTACCGAGGACTGACGTCTGCTCAAGGATTGTCGTTGCAAGGCGAACCGTCGTGTCAAGGTCGTACGTGTGCTCAAGGTCGTACCGTCGTGCTCAGGATCGACCGTGTGTCAAGGATCGTACCGTCGTGCTCAAGGTGTACGTCGTGTCATGATCGTCCGTCGTGCTCATGGATCGTACGTCGTGCTAAGGTCGTACCGTCGTGCTCATGGATCGTACCGTCGTGCTCAAGGGTCGTACCGTCGTGCTCAAGGGTCGTACCGTCGTGCTCAAGGGTCGTACCGTCGTGCTCAAGGGTCGTACCGTCGTGCTCAAAGGGCTAGTCTCGACCTTATGCTGTTGACAATGTAATTAGATCATCATAATAGGCTCTCCCTGAGGTAATTAGGTCATCTCTCCACAACTAAATTGTCCTCCTTTTCTGGAAATATGAATAAGCAAGTGAAATATGAGATTTTTGTCCCTAGGACACTCACCTTCCCAGTATCCCTCCACCTGGAAGAGAAAATCCGCTTAACAGCCAATTATATTTTATTTTCCAAAACATTCACCGCCGTACTCACCACCATCCTCTGAAATAAATTCCCAAAATTGTCAATAATGGTTTTTCCAGGATGGCCTCACGAAAATCTCTTTCCTTTTGTTTTCTTTTCTTTTCCTTTGCATTCCTTATTTTCTTTTTATCTTATTTTCCTATTTTACTAATACGATATTAATAAGCTAGTTTACATCCTCTTCCAGTGTAAAATGATTTAATGTAGAATTGTATTTCAAGATTTCTAAACGTACCTTGTCAGTCGTACTCCATCTTGTAAAAGAAATTCTTTAGAATGTAATGAATCTTCTTTTCCAGTACGTACAACGACCCAATCACTCCCTCTTAAAATCACGAACAAAACTATTCATTTCCTATGTATATATGTCTATCAAAGGATTCTCTGGCCTTTTATCATTCTCGGAAAATACTGAATCCTACATTCTTTTTAATGAAATTTAACCAAAATCCATCAATCGCGAACACTTATTCATCCTGTAGAAAAAAAAAAAAGTATCGGCAGACCTTTCGTATATCAGGATGCTCAACACTACTCACCATCCCACCCTAGGAAAAAAAAAACTTCGTTCATTTCTTTTTAAATCTAGGAAGTCTTACATCAGGTCATACCGTCCCTCATTTTATTCCAGTATGTTCAACACTAATTTCTCCCACATACCTATGAGGCAGAATGTCCCTCTCATCTGCATGACGACCGGGGTCTCCATTACCGCGCCATGCACTTCCTGGGAGTGTCATGAGCCTCATGACTCATGCTCCGGGGTCGCATAATCAGGTTTCTTTGGTTTCCATTAAATTTAATCCAATTACGGATTTGCTGTGTAATTTGTTCCCGCTGGGGTCCTCTGTGGGAAAGGGGAGGTGGGGGTTGGTGGGGGAGGGACTGTGAACAGAGAAGGAGGGAGATGAATGAGAGAGAGAGAGAGAGAGAGAGAGAGAGAGAGAGAGAGAGAGAGAGAGAGAGAGAGAGAGAGAGAGAGAGTTCTGTAGCACAGTGTGATGGAACAGCATATGATGGCAATAGGAAATGGTAGCAAAACGGAGGATCGACGTGGTGGCGATGGACAGATGGACACAGAGAAGAAAGATAAGAACAATGATAAGAGGAGACTGTAATAAAGTAGATGGAAGGCGGAGAGTAGAAAGTAGAATGGGGGAATCATGTGAGACAGTAAAGTGAAAGAGACAGAAAAATTAAAAGAAGAAACGGCTCAAAATTATGAACGGATGGAGATAAGACTTTAGGTCTGGAGATAAGAGATTTAGAGGATTGGAGATAAGATATTTGAGGAGGGAAAGATTGTGTGGGAAATTAGGAGAGTGTTGGAGGCGGTATCTTACTGGGTAGTGGGCGTTTGCAGGTGGGTGCAGTGGAGCGGACGAGGTGGTGAGGAGAGACACAGTGGGTCTAGATAGGCTGTACACAGTAGGTCTAGATGGGTGTAGGTGGGGAGCATCGGGTGTTCCCCCGTGTGTATGTGGAGAGTGACAGTGAGACTTGG
The DNA here is from genome assembly GCF_036320965.1 of Panulirus ornatus. Lineage (NCBI taxonomy): Eukaryota > Metazoa > Arthropoda > Malacostraca > Decapoda > Palinuridae > Panulirus > Panulirus ornatus. Next base: position 76,868,270 of record NC_092243.1, on the reverse strand, counting down.
TTGGGTGAAGGCGGGTGTTCAATGGGTGTAGATGGGTTTTAGAGAGATGGGTGCAAGTAATTGTTAAGTGAGTGGGTGCAAGTAATTGTTAAGTGAGTCTTAGATGGGGTGTAGATAAGTATAAGAAGGTTGTAGACGGTGAGAACATGAGAGTAACTGATTGAAAATAGGCATTCGTGCATGGAAGAAGTCGATGTGTAGGTAGGAAGCTTGTGGTACAGGTGAGCCATGGTGTTTGGGGAATAAAGATCCTTGGTTGGAGCATTAAAGACGTATGTGCGTACATAAGACACTTTAGAAAATGAATGGATAAAGGAGAAAGATTGAGGAGGTCGAGGATAATCGGATGTGAATGCGAAAAATGGGAAGAAAAAGGGAATTATGGAATGGGTCTCGCTGCTACTGAGAGGGATGATGTAGGGAAGAAATGGAGGTGCATTAGATAAGGAAAAGAAACGGGCAAAGAAAGGGGCCAAGTCGTAAAGTGCCTTGAAGGGGCGGATGAAACTGAGGAGGAAAATAATGGAAGGAAATTTACTGGACGTGACTGACAAGGTACTGAACGAAAAGGTTAGAGGAAATAGGGTGGAAAGAAAATAGGCAGAGAAGGGGTTATCATGCAAGGTATAGGACAAGGGACAGATTGAGTACAAAGAGAAGTAATCAATGAAATCTCAGAGGACTGAAATGAGAAGGGTGAAGCTATAAGACAGAGCATGAGGGTAGAGGGAGAATAGGCAGAGAAGGGTCGTGCTCTGAGGTAGGGGGTGGGGGGGAGGGGGGGAGATAATAGTTAGCAGTAACACGGTGAAAATACGGGACCTTCTCCTGTGTCCTAATCACATTGTTTGACTGAAAATACAATTATGTGCCGGCATACCCCTGGCTGGCTACGCCGCCCGCTCAGTGGGTGAGTGTACGTGGTAAGGTCGCATTAGTTCCTGTACGTGGGAAGGGACACGGGGATTAGGTTGGTGCAAGTGGAAATCCTGAGGTGAATGTGACGCTCTTTTTGTAGTGGTATAAGTGGGCGGAAGAATGGACAGTGAGGTGCTGTGAGTGATAAGTGAAGTGGAGAGAGAGAGAGAGAGAGAGAGAGAGAGAGAGAGAGAGAGAGAGAGAGAGAGAGAGAGATCGCTGCGTCATGGAGGCGTTCATCAGTTGCAATACTTCATTCGGCCGTTTGGGTATCATTTCCTAAATCCCACTTGTCATCAGTGCTTGGCAATAACCGCTCTGTATTGCAAAGGACATTGATGGAGTTATTAATCTGATCAACCTTTGTGTTCGTTGCTCACAAATCCGCCGGCCGTAGTGACGTGCTACAGAACTCCCGAAACGAAATGGCTCCCTTCCAATAAAACTCCGTTTACTGATTAAATTGGTCACAATACACGAGTAGCGCTCTCCAGCTGCCCCAAGCATGAGGAAAAACCAACCAGGGAAATACACAGCAATATAAACAATACTCACTAGCGGTAGTTCAGTGTAACATATAGATATGTATGTTGCATTACGGTCATATGTGTTGTCAGGTCGGATAAATGTGTTGGAAATATAAATCTGTAATGGTAAAGTGAATTTTCGAGTTTTCAGGAAGTGAAAAATTTGTATTGGTCTCGGGGAACGTTCTCTAACCCCGCAGGTCTGTTGGCTCTATGATTAATCTTTGCTGATGATGAAGAAGCAAACTGTTGGTGCTGGCAACTTGTATTGTTTACTGTACTTCTGGTGATATGGCATACATGTAGAGGATAAGCTTCTATCAGTAACAGCGAGGTACATGATATACATACATACAAGGGAATACAAAAGGAATTCAAACAGCAGCAGACCATTGGTTACTTTCGAGGTTATTGTGATACTGAAAGATATCAAAAACTCACAGATTAGTGTGATACAAGTTGTGAGGCATACAGATAATGCACCCAGAATAACCTGCCAGGAACAGACGAAGAAAGGCCACACCCGTTCACATCCAGGTCCCACAGTCCTTTCCATGGTTTACCCAGTACGCTTCGTATGCCTTGGTTCAGTCCATTTACGGCACGTCGACCCCTGCATACCACATCATCCTAACTCACTCTATCCCGTGCACGCCTTTCACTCCCTTGCATCTTCAAGCCCCGATCGTTCAAAATCTTTTTCACTCCATCCTTTCATCTCCAATATAAGAGGACAAAAATGGGTATGTTTGAGGATATAGTGGTCCCAGCAATATCATACGAAAGCAAAGCATGGATTATAGATCAGGCTTTGCCGAGGAGGGTGGATGTGCTGGAAATGAAATATATATATATATATATATATATATATATATATATATATATATATATATATATATATATATATATATGTGTGTGTGTGTGTGTGTGTGTGTGTGTGTGTGTGTGTGTGTGTGTGTGTATGTGTGTGTTTTCTCAGTTCATTTCGGGTTATTTTAATGTACAATCTACTAATTAACATAAAGTTCATTAGATTAATGGACACAATTACCTACTCACATGGTAAAATCAAGATGAATGTAAATGCGTTATTCTACGTATTTTTACGTAAACATATATATCGCTAAAAACATGACAGAGTACAGCTAGTGGTGGCGGTGCTTACCTGCCAGGCCGGGTTAGAAGTAGTGAGCCCATGGTTTGGGTGGAGAGGCTGGAGTTTAAGTGACTGTATAGTGGCTTTAAGTGTGGAGGACGAGGCGTGTCGGTGAGTATAAGTATGTAGTCAGGGTGGTAGTAGACAGGAATAGGTGTAAGAAAGGCGTTGGGAATAGATGTACATGGGTGTATGTACATGGGGAAACAGGATATATATGTATCTCAGACTGAAACACTTGGAGTGTAGGTGGATGGAAGTGGGTAGAAAGATGAGTGTTACTGAGTGTATGATGAGTGTACCTAGCAACTGCACGAGATTCAGAGTGTAGGTTAAGTGTACTATCTAACCATGGGCATGTGTATGTCTGTGTCTCTGTAAGTGGAAAGGGAACAGATGAACATATGTAGGTGGTGTGTGGGCTTAAAGCTTGGTATGTAAATGAGAGTTGGTGGGATAAACAAAGTTATACTTGTAGAGGAAAACTGATTTGTTATGAAGTTACAGGTTTATGAAAATAAATAGATTTCTTATCCTCAATTGCTTCCATATTCACCTTCTAGTTCCCATTTCATTGTAAAGATTTCAGTATAGAAATATTTTTGTAACATTTTGAATCTTCGCTTCACACTTTCGAAATATCTTTATATATTATAGGGAAGATAAAATCAGTGGTTTTCGGATGCTGGTATAATAGAATGCATGAAGTTTTCCCGAGAACGAATATGCTTGAAATCCTGAAGAAACGTATAACCAAACTCCTGATTATAACCTGACTACATCAAGAACGTAAACAATAGAAGTTGTAAAGTCTACAGCACTACACCAACGCCAGTACCAGATAGATACATAAGACAGAATGAATATATATATATATATATATATATATATATATATATATATATATATATATATATAGATAGAGAGAGAGAGAGAGAGAGAGAGAGAGAGAGAGAGAGAGAGAGAGACTATCCCAATACTTTAACCTTTAAGTATAAAACCAGGGTATCCAGATGACTACAATATCATGTAAACACGTAATGACAGATAGTGAGAGATGCTGGACGAACGTAAGATATATCAGCACTTCACGAATGTCATAAAAATCCAAAAGTCTGCCTTCAGCCAGACTCTCTCAGTTCACAGCTCGTTTTAACGGATTCAAAGTCTCCATTCGGCTTGCGAGTTTTATCCGGATTAAATCCATTCGCCAGTACGTATCAGCTTGTTCAGCCTGGCCCCGTCACAGAGATCTTGGCCGGTTTAGAGAGACGGTCTTTTATTGTTTTTGAATCTCGCTTGATTTTCATTTACAAGATGTTTGCTACCAGAGCTTCAGGCGAGTGTTTGATAAAGTTAATGTCACTCTAACTACTTGGCTTAGGTATTCAGTTATGTCCTTATCATTTATATCAATGATCTACATTATTAACTCTTCTCGTAAACCAGAGAATAAATCCAGAACATGTATGTGGGAACGAGAGATGTATAACGTGTGATACATTACTGTATAACGCTTAATACATTGTTCTGTGTGTGAGGCATGGCCCACCTTCAGCTGCCTTTTCTGTGTTCCTTTCCAGAAACATATTGGCATCGACAACAGGTGATTAAACCATTACACGCGTTCTCTGTATACTGACCAGTTATGTATGATATTTACTTTTCTTACGGTGCATCCCACACACACACACACACACACACACACACACACACACACACACACACACACACACACACATACACACACCAAGCGCTCGGAGACTAATTCGCTTCGAGACAAAGAAAAGTCAGGTTCAGATTAAACTACCTCGTTAGAATTAACTAAATTAAATTAGCTATGTAAATCTGGCCACTACTGAACAAATATGATTTCGTAGATTGGATGGTTACAAAAGTGGGGGAAGGGGGGGGGGGGGGGGGAAGGAGAGCCATTTAAACCATTGCGACACTGGAAATTATGGAACCTTTTGCATACGTAATTATCCTTATTAATTCTCTTCCTTATGGGAAATTTTGATTATTATTTACACCTTGCAACTTATACCTCTTGGTCCCTTTCTTATGTAACCTGGAGTGCGCGTGCGCGAGCACACAAACCCACACACACACATACACACACACACACACACACACACACACACACACACACCAGCCTAGGCCAGAAAGCCATTTAAATACCAGCCAGGAGGGGAGGATGAACACCTGAGTCTCATTGAGGAATAACTAACGCGCCCAGGACGTGTAGGTGACCTGGTCGCTGAACATGTGTAGTAAAGATATCGTTGAACACTAATGTGATCAGATCATTGAACATGTGTAGTGAAGATATCGTTGAACACTAATGTGATCAGATCATTGAACATGTGTAGTGAAGATATCGTTGAACACTAATGTGATCAGATCATTGAACATGTGTAGTGGAGAGATCGTTGAACACTAATGTGATCAGATCATTGAACATGTGTAGTGAAGAGATCGTTGAACACATATGGCCTCTTCAAGTTTTCAGTGTTCTCGAATTATTCGTAAATTTATATTTCCGTTTATTGTGTTCTCTGGGTTACAGGCTGCAATATATCTAAAGACAGATGATTCCATAAAATGTATGATAACTGTAGGACCACTGTATACTTGTAGTGATGGTATATATTGATACAACTGGTGGAGGGTAACTAAATGTATGGCATACGAAGTAAGTGAAAAAAATAAATGACTTCTTTTTTGAAAAGTTCTTTAGACCCGTTTATTGTGGGAACTACAGCCCAACCTCCCCACCCTCCCCCCATATCTCTCTCTCTCTCTCTCTCTCTCTCTCTCTCTCTCTCTCTCTCTCTCTCTCTCTCTCTCTCCGGCGTATGGGATCTCGTTGGTCTATGTTTTACCTGAGAACACCTCATCTATTTTCTCCAGGTGTGGTATCGAACCCTGGGCTTGTGGGTTTGGAGTGGAGAGTACTACACCTGATGCTGGCCCTCTCTGTAGGTTCCCAGAGAAGCTCTTTGTCTGTGTGTGTGTGTGTGTGTGTGTGTGTGTGTGTGTGTGTGTGTGTGTGTAGACACATAAGAGTGAATACATGGTACATATACACAAGGTTAAGAGACGAGGCAACACTAGTGTAAAACTCTCTCCTCGTAACACACAAATAATGGTCACAATGTTCAAGATTAGTGTATATCTAACATGGAAAAGGTTTTCTCGTTTCCTCTTTTTCAGTTTTTCTCACCGTACGTTCTGCCTCGTTTTGTAGAATGTGAGTTAAGTTCCCTTTTATTATTCTCACATTGATTGTAGATTACCTGTGTGACGCCTCGGACGTACAAACACCATCGAGGTAAAAGATTATTTGATAATTTCTCTTTTGATAGTTGAGACGGCACGGGCAACCTGATCAAGGTCATCTCATTTATGCTATGTAGATACAGCAATCATACCCTAGCCTGACCTTGGTACTCATTTTATTGGATAACCATTAGGAGAGGATGAACGGCTGGGGCTGACTGTGAATCGACCAGCTACTGTAGCCAGAATTAGAACCCAAGCGGGAGGCCCGTAAATGTGTCGCGTTCAGTAACGCTAGCCAGTACACCACGGAGGTCCGTTGGTCACATATTTAGTATCATAAGTGAAGCGGAGAACGATGGTCAGGCCTTGAACTGGATGGTTCATACGTGTTTCTTTCTTGTGTTGTCAGTAGGGGTCAAACGTAGTAGGTCAGCTGACGAGGGAGTTCTCTCAGGTCTTAAGCCCCTGGAGGAGCGAGGTGAAGGCAGTGAGTCAGGTTATCTGTGGTAAAGCTGAGAAAAGATGTGGGGCCCGAGCTGGTCCTGTAAACCTGGAGGGTCTGAGCTGGTCCTGTAAACCTGGAGGGTCTGAGCTGGTCCTGTAAACCTGGAGGGTCTGAGCTGGTCCTGTAAACCTGGAGGGTCTGAGCTGGTCCTGTAAACCTGGAGGGTCTGAGCTGGTCCTGTAAACCTGGAGGGTCTGAGCTGGTCCTGTAAACCTGGAGGGTCTGAGCTGGTCCTGTAAACCTGGAGGGTCTGAGCTGGTCCTGTAAACCTGGAGGGTCTGAGCTGGTCCTGTAAACCTGGAGGGTCTGAGTTGGTCCTGTAAACCTGGAGGGTCTGAGTTGGTCCTGTAAACTTGGAGGGTCCGAGCTGGTCCTGTAAACCTGGAGGGTCTGAGTTGGTCCTGTACATTGATGATAAATGATGAAGGGATTATATTCCCTAATGTACATGGCTTCTGTTATCTGTAGTCTTGTAGAGTTGTGGTCATTATTTCAGTATTCTTTGACGCATTTTCGTTTTGTCTTTTTTTTTCATATTAGCTGAGACGGTATGGGCAGCTGAGACCCTAATCAAGGCCATCTTATTAACGCTATATATATATATATATATATATATATATATATATATATATATATATATATATATATATATATATATATATATATATATATATATACATATATATATATATATATATATACCCTAGCCTGAGCCAGGTACCCATTTTATCGACCAGCACCCTAGAGGTGGATGAACAGCTGGGTTGACTGTTGACCGACTGCCGCAACCAGGATTCGAACGTATGCTCTCCCTTTTTTTCTTCTTCTGCCAGAATGTTTGACTTCGAATATTCCTAGGGATTTTTCACGGTGCGCCCATATCATCCTGCATACTATCCTGCAAAACCCACCTGCAGCAGCTTTTACCTCTGGTATAAACAACGGGACACGCGAGTTACGGCGCGTTAATGTAATCCCCCGCTGAACATTTCACGTAACATACGTACACGTGTTACCGGCACATAGTCTGTCCAGATCTTTTTGTATGGAAATGAAAATACAAGCACAAAGCCTGTCACATACAGCATGAAACACATACACATACACACACACACACACACACACACAGCTGTGTGTTGCTGTGAAATACCTCCCCGTGTGGGGCTTCCACATTTTTTTTTTAAACTCAATTTCGAGTTACGGATATGACGGGATGTAAACCCCGGACATATGATGAAACTTTTGGTATCAACACAGGCCCGTCAGCCAAGTGGATTTTGTTTGATCTGCCCTTCATGCAAACGTGGCAATACATACACACACACACATACACATACACATATACACACACACACACACACACACACACACACACACACACACACACACACACACACACACACAAACAAACAACACATATATTCTCTCTCTCACACACACACACACACACAAACAACACATATATTCTCTCTCTCACACACACACACACACACACACACAAACAACACATATATTCTCTCTCTCGCACACACACACACACACACACACACACACACACACACACACACACACACAAACAACACATATATTCTCTCTCTCGCACACACACACACACACACACACACACACACACACACACACACACACACACACACACACACACACACACACACACACACACATGCATGCATGCATGCATGCATACATGCATGGAGGGACGCGTACACATACATGAGACACACATAAAGACACACGCACTAAAACACATACACACATGCATGCATGCATACTAAATTCGGGCAATAAACTGCTGACAACCCCGGCACAGGCCGCCCCCCCCTGCCCCCACGACGACAAACAACCCCCCCCTCCCCCCCAACACGGACCGTGGTTCGTCACCACAATCATAACTCGTACCGTCAGATATGAGAGCTGTCTTGTACCTACCACTCTGATGTCATAAACAATCCATGAACAAGTGCCTCGTTAATGCATGTGAACAACTCAGTTGGCTGTTAATTAGGTTGTGTGGTATGTCAAGTGGTGTATTACTGTAACTGTTCATCATTTAATGTTCAGCCAAGTGCATAATGTATAGAACATACTGTACACTCTGTAACCATCCCTGTCTATCTGTCACCCTGTCTGTCTACACCTGCCTCTTCCTCGTGCTTCCCCAAGGTGTAATGTCCAGCCCAACCTTAGCCTTACTGTCTTTTATAATTAGTTGACCAGTATCATGACCTTCCAGTTCTATAATACATGTATTACCTCGACTATGTACTTCCCCGGAATGGCTGACTAAATCCAATAAACCGTTATTCATTTGTCTATTAAATTTAGCACTTATTAAGTTTAAGAATGTATGATACTAGAGGAGGTTCAAGACATGTTGCCCCCACGAGTGTGGAACTTCCTCCCTGTGAAGTACAAATAGGTAATTCTACACCTATCCCATGACACCATCCACGACACATCATACATACAGTCCTCGAGCAGCCGTCTTACAGTGGCAGTAATACATATACTGAACTCAAATAAGACCTTCATTACACAAACACAAACATCATCTACATCAAAACTCAAAAACCCGCCCAAGAGGTGCATGGCATCAGTACCTCCTACAAATATAATAGACTTACACTGCTTCCCTAAGTTGACTGTGTTAGGTCAACCCTTGAGCACGACGGTACGGCTCTTGAACACGAAGGTACGATCCTGTAGCACGACGGTACGGCTCTTGAACACGAAGGTACGATCCTGTAGCACGACGGTACGGCTCTTAAACACGAAGGTACGAACCTTTCTTTTACCCGATGGTACGCCATTGAGCACGACGGTACGACCTTTGAACACGACGGTTTGGTCTCTGAACTAAAGGCCAGTTCAAGGGCCAGGCCATCATATCTAAGGGTCGTACCATCGTCCTGAGCGGCTGTACCGTCGTACTGGGAGATCGTACGGTCGTACTGAGAGATCGTACTGTCATACTGAGAGATCGTACTGTCGGACTGAGAGGTCGTACGGTCGTACCCAATGGGATTCACACGACCGTTCTGCCTTATGTCGCGAACGGTTGAGACAGATCAGTGAGAGAACCTGACACGCCACAAGCGACTCTGCCATGCCTCTCTCTCTCTCTCTCTCTCTCTCTCTCTCTCTCTCTCTCTCTCTCTCTCTCTCTCTCTCTCTCTCTCTCTCTCCGGCGCGTCCTGTGGCCTGGGAAACTTCAGCACATTAGTAACCATGAGCTTTGCTTTAGTCAAGGGGTTTTACCCTTTTTTCCTCTCTCTCCTCTGTGGAAAAATATGGTTCAGTTTGGATTTCGTCCGGTTGATTTTAGTCTGTATTCCGGTTACGCTGAGGCAGAATCCGGATTTTTAATCTGAAGGGAATAACCTCTTTTTTCGTATTCACGATTAAATATATGTGGTGTATATACACCAAATATTATTCTAAATCATTTTAGAATTGCCAGTTGATATGCTGTTCAGGAACGGATGTATTTTTATGGACCTGAAATTCATGCAAGTGGATAATAAATGAAATGATATATAGAATATATATATATATATATATATATATATATATATATATATATATATATATATATATATATATATATATATATATATATTCTCCCCTATCCCTGGGGATAGGGGAGAAAGAATACTTCCCACGTATTCCCTGCATGTCGTAGAAGGCGACTAAAAGGGAGGGAGCGGGTGGCTGGAAATCCTCCTCTCTCGCTTTTTTTTTTTTAATTTTCCAAAAGAGGGAACAGAGAAGGGGGCCAGGTGAGGATATTCCCTCAAAGGCCCAGTCCTCTGTTCTCAACGCTACCTCGCTAATGCGGGAAATGGCGAATAGTATGAAAAGAAAAAAAAAAAAAAAAAATATATATATATATATATATATATATATATATATATATATATATATATATATATAATATGGTGTATATGGTGTTGATGAAAGTAATTGAATGTAGTGTAACAGACAGACCAGCCATGGGAGAGAGAGAGAGAGAGAGAGAGAGAGAGAGAGAGAGAGAGAGAGAGAGAGAGAGAGAGAGAGAGATGGGTTACTGATACAAGTACTGGACTATCAACCCACAAGGACAGTGTTCAGTACGCGTTTGTCACACAGTCTCTCAGGAAGGCTGATCATCAACCATTACTACCTCATTTGTTTTGTCATAATGACCTTCATAATGACCCTTCACTACAGGACATATGGAAGCAATTTATCCTGCACGTTGACGATTCATATTGTATAAGATATCATTCATTCTCAGTTTATTTGTAGACTAAGTGGTTCCTTTACAGTAATGAGAGTGTTCGTAGGGCATTGGATTATGTATGACTGTTCATCATACAAGATGGATGATGTATGATTATGTATCACACACAGTTTATGTATAATTACACATTATATACAACGGATGCTGTATGCCTATATGTCATACACCATTGATGATATAGTGTATGACTGTACATCATACACCATTGATGATGTATGAGTATACACCTTACACCAATGATAATGTATGATTATACATCACACACAAATGACAATATTGTGATTTCCAATCATACATTGCTGATGATGTATGATTTACATCATACATCATTGGTGATGTACGAACTATTTAATGATGTGTCATTATGCATTCACCATCACTGCTGATCAGTCATTACCAATCATACGCTGGTGAACGTATTCTTCAAAGCCACACTCAAGCCACAACTGAGGGCTGGAAGAAGAAATCTGGAGAGTTAAATCATTAGAGATTTTTTGGTTCTCTTGGCCATTGATATGACACTTGTTGGTTTCTGGCCTTCTACAGGGCATTGTTTTGTTCCCTGGTTGATTTTTGTGACAGTCTTTAGTCTTCTAGGCCATTTACCACACATTATGGTCCCTTGAGTCATTTACATGACAATTTTTTATTCCCTGGGCCATTTATGTGATATTTTTTGGTCGTGTGGGCCATTTATATATACTCTTCCTTCGTCGGGGCATTTATAACACTTTCTTTCCCTGCGGTATTTATATGCAAATCGATCATTATCACATTTAGTCCAAAACTCGGAGCAATACCTCAAGTCTGAGGCAGGAGTCTTTTGGGTAAGTCTTAAGTTATGAAGCTGTGGTTCTGATGCATTACACATAACATCTCGAGAATGGATGTGAGCGAATGTGGCCTCTCTTGGTCTGTTTCTAGCGCTATCTCAGTAACGCGGAAAACGACAATAAATTATGAGTGAATATATATATATATATATATATATATATATATATATATATATATATATATATATATATATAAACAGACATAGATGCTATCATCTAGGTAACAAGTTGGCAGAATTTTATCTGACTCATTTGACGATTGGCAGAGCCACACAGGTAAATAGTGAATCAGCTGTAAAGACAGGGAGGAGACATTAGAATATGGAAGACATCACAAACGCTCGCAGAGGGAAGGGTCACTCCGTATTTGCATCCATAAACAATAAGGAGATGATAGTTCGTTACTCCCTTGTTACAAACAACAAACCAAAGAAAAGAAAGAGATGAAGTAGAGACCTAACATAGAGAACGAGACCAATATCTGAGCACAATCACGGGTGTACAGGAGGAGACGTGAAAACAATCAGTAACAAATGAAATAATGTGAGAAGTGAACAAACAGAAAGTAGATTGGACGAACGAAAGCGATGGAAACCAAATTAACCAACAGGATATGAAGATGAGGTTAGAGGCGCTGCCTGGCTCGGAGGTCGACCTTCAGAGGGTGCCAGGGATCAAGGACGTCCTCTGTAGGGTGCTAGTTATCGAGGGTTACCTCCAGGGGTTACTGGTCATAGAAGGAGACCTCCAGAGGGTGCTAGCCATCGAGGGTGACCTTCCGAGGTTGCTAACTGTCGAGGTCAACATCAAAGGGGTGCCAGCCATCAAGGACGACCTCCAGTATGGATCAGCCATCTAAGATAACCTCCAGTGAATCCCAGCCATCAAGGATGACCTTCAGAGGGTCCTAGATCCTTAAGGATGACCGTCACATGGAGCCTGGTGCCCTACAGACTATGCAAATGTCAGATCCTTTCCTGGACATGAAGAAGAGAGCCAAGATGGAGGCTTTACAAGCGCCCTCTAAGCACCAGAACACAAGCAATCTGGGACACAGATCCATATCTAATACCAAAACTCTGAGGAACGACAAAAGTGAGGGAATCACAGAACTCAGAAAAATCTTGATATACACGGAATCCAAAAAGCTTTTCTGACACAATGCGAATCGTGTGCGCTTGGGGGGGGGGGGGGACTGCATGGGCAGAATTGCCTCTGAGGACAAGAAGGGAAAAGGAAAATGGAATAGGCGACACAAAGAAGGGTAAGACAATTTCTTCCCTGCAGTGACACAGTTGGATGAGAGGTAAACACGTCTGAGGCAGCTGAGGGAATGTATTTGTAAGAAGATCTTGGACAGGAAACAATATCTTGATAGACTGGTCTCCTGAGTGAGGTACATACATATTCTTTATGTAGTGATCCTGCAAGAAACGTATATATATATATACATTTTCCTCCCCATAACCTCAGGTGAAGAATGTACCTGTTCGTGGACACAATGATCAATCAAAACGGAAAATAGAAATCCCTTGGTACAGTGACCACCCTTAATGATATATACATTTTCCCTGTACAGTGTTGACCTTTCTCACTCCCAAGTGACATTTAAAATTTTGCCGTCCACCGGAATATCCAGGTTCCAGTGACAAACATTTTCCCAGCACAAAGAGGCGAGTGTACCAAGCGAGAGAGAAATTATTTCCGGACACACACGACATGTATTTCCTGAGCGTCGACAGAGCCACAGGAGTACATATATACATATACCATTTCCACAGAAATGTACGTCGAAAACTAATTAGACAAGAACTTCTATAGAAGCATTAACCAAGCGCGGTTCTGCCATTAGAAACGAAATGAAAAGGTTTTGAAAGTCACCAGAAAACAAGATGACTCTATGGTCATTGCTTTACAACGAAGTGCAGACACCATAATGATCTACATCGAACACACAGGCTTATTCCCTGGTATATATACAGACGATAACGTACACACAATTTTTCTCCTCGAGCAAGTAATGCGGAGGCAGAGAGAGACCCAAGCACTTTCCAGGCTTGAAGTGTATTGCCAGTGACAAGCAAACATTTTCCCTGACACTGGATCAACACCAGGTGATATAAGCCTTTTCCAGAGGCTAAGCCAACACCAGGGGACATGAATGTCTTCCTGACGTAAGAGCTGGAAGAGAAAAAAGAAAAACAGACATCGTATTCAGAAAAAACAAAAGGGGATTAAGTCATGCTTGGATAGGATCTAGAACGAACGTAAGAACGGAGTAAAAACAAGATGTATAAAAGTTTCCATAAATATGGTTCAGAATAAATAAGAACAACAGCAATGGAACACACACACATACACACACACACACACACACACACACACACACACACACACAACACACACACAGCACAACACACACACACACACACACACACACAGAGCACAACACACACACACACACACACACACACACACACACACACACACACACACACACACACACATACACACACACACACACAGCACAACACACACACACACACACACACACAGCACAACACACACACACACACACACACACACACACACACACACACACACACACACAACACACACACACAGCACAACACACACACACACACACACACACACACACACAGCACAACACACACACACACACACACACACACACACACACACACACACACACACACACACACACACACACGCCAAGTTTCATAAGCACTTAGCAGTTTGGTTATATAAGACCTCCTCTACCACATGCTGTGCCTCCTCAACTACCTCGACTTTACCTTTCGCAACCTGGAGAGACGCGAGAACTCTGTTGCTCTCACAGTTGTAGACTGATCCAAACCTTAAGAGATCGTCAACCATGACATACCTCAACAGCAAAGCATCAAAAGTGAACTGCGGAGAACTGTCATTCCACGGCTTGCAGACTTCCTCAGTGAGCGTCGTTAGGCTGGACGATTCCCACAGGTTAGGTCTCCACCTCCCAGTCCCTCACCTGCAGCGTCCCACAGGGTAGAGAGATGGGTCCCCGGATATTTGTTGGGTTTAATGGCCAACGACCAATAAAGAAGGGTCGATTGAGGATGGGTCGCGGTAAAAGAAGGCCTCGAGATGAATAATATCCATCAGGTTGTAAGCTGCTGGAATCTGTGTGTGAGTGGCGATTAGCATTGCTTATCGTTAAGCATTCACGGGCCGCCCTATGTAGAGTCTGCATAGGTTCAAGTCTTGGACGTGAAAGTCGGTCAGCAATTCACCCAGCTGTTTATCCTCCCTCAGGGGCTGGTCAGTAAACTAGAGAAGGTCCTGGAAAGGGCAACAAAGATGGTGACCTGTGTACAAGCTTTAACCAAATTGTTGAAGTAGATAGTTTAAGGTTCTTTTAAAATTGTGGAATAAAACATCCAGAGGAGAGAACATGAAATTAAAGAGGCTTGTTAGAAAGGGAGTAAAGAAGTACTTTTATAGTATAAGTGAACGAATGGAATTGTGGGCTACAAACAAGGATTTAAATCATGTGTTATAGCAGAGATGACTCGAAAGATGGGGTCATACAGGTGTAAAAATCCCGACCACGCCCAATATAGATAGGTAATTACATTCGAGTAACTTACATAAGCACACTGGCTTTCGTGGTGTACTGGTTAGCATTGGTGACCATGATTCACGCACAAGCCCGCCCGGGATCGAATCCTGGTCGCGGCAGTCGGCCTGCACCCAACCCAGGTGTTCATCACCCTACTGGGGCTGGTCGATAAATGGTTACCTGGCTTGGGCTGGTGTGTGTATTTAGTAAATACATAAAATGAATAGAGAACGGTTTATTGAATTAAGGCAGCCATTCAGCTGGTAATACATAGTTAGGATATTACAGAACTGGGAGGTCATAATAGTAACAAGTTCACTCATCATGTAAGAGCTTAAGATCCAGGTAAAGCTGGATATATCCACGTTTTGAGCAGCACATGAGTGGGATACACCTACATAGTCAGAGTGGCTGATATACAGGTTTTACAGAGTGAATACCATGGTTTATACATTATGTGCTTTGTGTGTGTGTGTGTGTGTGTGTGTGTGTGTGTGTGTGTGTGTGTGTGTATGTGTGTGTGTGTGTGTGTGTACAAAGGAGCAAAGACTTGGTACATATATGCAGCGTTGACACGGGATAACACGAGTTCAAAACTCTCTCCTCGCAACACAAATTTGGATCACACACACACACACACACACACACACACACACACACACACACACACACACACACACACACACACACACACACACACACACACAACCGCAAGACAAGACAAAGGCAAAACACAACGACCCGACACAAACAGCTTTAGAAAATCGCGTGAGCAGCGCAAGTAGAAGCGGTGGCAGGTGCTCTCTCTCTCTCTCTCTCTCTCTCTCTCTCTCTCTCTCTCTCTCTCTCTCTCTCTCTCTCTCTCTCTCTCTCTCTCTCTCTCTCTCGTTCTCTCGTTCTCTCTCTCTCTCGTTCTCTCTCTCTCGTTCTCTCTCTCGTTCTCTCTCTCTCTCTCTCTCTCTCTCTCTCTCTCTCTCTCTCTCTCTCTCTCTCTCTCTCTCTCTCTCTCTCTCTCCTGGACACAGTGCAGCTGGGTGCGGGGCGGGAGGCCAGGAGGTTGGCTGGTTGGCTGGCCGGTGCCTCTCGTCCCCCGACGGAGGGAACGAACATTCTGCACAGCTACGGGAGGAGGCCGACGCCTGCCTGGCCTGCTGCAGGCGTGGCGTCCAACGTGTCAGTAACCACACGCTCCTGACCTGGGGAGGGGGGGGGGGGGACTCTGTGTCTGCCTCATCACAGATGGAGTCTTGTGTTTTGCACACACACACACACACACACACACACACACACACACACACACACACACACACACACACACATACTTGAAGTTAAAAGTGTGTACTTATAAAAAAGAATTTTGTCCTTGCCTGTATAGCAGAACTGTCATGAGACGTGTGGGTCAGAGTCCGTATGGCAGACCTTTTATGAGATGCATGAGGCGGTAAATCCTCAGCAAGACTCCTGCAGTTAAACTCGTATTTCTTCACTTTTTCCTTCGGTATACATAACTCTCTCTCAACCTCCTGAGCGGAGGAAGCAATGGCACTACATCCACGACTCTTCAGCGCCGCTGATCACACGTCTACTACCACTTGTTTCTTGCTTCAGCTGCCCGGGAAGAGGAGCGGTCGTATGTGTGAGTCAGGCGGAAGTCTTTAGTGTACTAATGTCGTCAGAATTTCTCTGCCGCAGGAGCATCAGGGTTTGATCCCGTACTAACCTTACCACGGCAGTGCTCGTCTGGTGGATCTGATTCATTTATGAGCGAATGTCAAGCTGTATTTCATCTGTGTAGCTTTATGACAACTGGTTATGGATGTATCCACAATCTTGTTTCAACACCGCTGGGGAGCAGCTTTACCATGAAGAGGAAGGTATTCTAAAGATCCAGCGGTCGCCACATAGCGGGAGGTAATTACCTTAATATCCAGTCTTCTTGCTTGACTGCTCTTGGAAGGAGAGATGTCTTGTCTGTCATTCTCCAGTACATACTGACGACTGAAGGATGATGTCATCTACTGACGTCAGTGCTGATGTCTGACATCCTCCTGGACGATCTACACTCCCTGGCCAGTTACACACAGTCCTCACAAGAGATGTATATATCTATATATATTTCACTGTGTGTCTGGGCTGGAGGAGGGATCTCACTGCATAAAAAAACGTAAGGTGGAAAACCAGAAGATAGATGCGGAGTGTGTGGTGGTACGATGCCAGTTAATTGATGTATGTGGATGGCGATACGTATGTACGGTGCCTTATTCATGTTTCTCAGCCAGACTTGGTGTGTGTTTGTGTGTGTGTGTGTGTGTGTGTGTGTGTGTGTATGTGTGTGTGTGTGTGTGTGTGTGTGTGTGTGTGTTCGTGTGTGTGTGTGTGTGTGTGTGTGTGTGTGTGTGTGTGTGTGTGTGTGTGTGTGTGTGTGTGTGTAAGAAAGATCCAATGTAAAGAACCAAGATAAATTTTTACCAGATTTAAAGTCATCGATCCAGAAGTAAAGGTCTTGCCTCTCCGTTGTTGACGACTCAAGAGGAAAATGAAAATTCGGAAAAGAATAATGAAGAGGATTAGCAGTAAACAGTATGATGGCATCGCGTCACACACTGAGCCAGACGTAGAGAGATGAAAACGTAAAGGAGTTGATTACTCGATCGATCAAGGTTCCCGGAGAGAATGTACGGACGTGTTTGCAACACAGACGGGGTAGAGTTCAGCCAGGCTATCTGGAGGCCAGACGTTATCGGTGATTAGAGTTCTAACGTCTTGTGTAGAGTCTGAAGGAGTTCTGTAGAGTCCTGGTGTGCTCTGTGAGGTCCAAGCTCTCTGGAGGACTTGGAGGGAGAGTGAAGTTGTGGTGGAGAGGCGTTGTGGAGGGTGGCGTCTCCCTGTGGTAGGAAAGGTCAAATGAAGGTTCAAGGCGATGTGACGGGGAGATGAGTGACCCAGCGGAGGTGTGACAAGAGAGGCGTCACTGTTAGGGAAGAGAGAGGAGGGAGACACAGAGGGAGAGACATGGTCAGGCAGAGAGATAGAGAAGTAAAGGAATGAATGAAGGAGAGATTATTTACCTCCTTAGCGAGTTCTTGCGAAGAGATTTTGCCCAAAAGCAGCGTTAGCGCATAGTGTTCACCGAAAGAAAATGTAATGTTTCGAAGAATGAGCCGTATGAGTTAAGTGTGTTGTTAATATTTCTGTGTGAGATGGAGAGATTGTATGTTTGTAAGCCAGCAGCCCACGTGTGGATGAGGCAAAGAGAAACAATGATATGTGACAGCCACTGAAGTGCTGGCTCAATGCGCAGCTGTCGTTAACCCTACCTTTACCCACACGGATAGCTCGGCAAGTATACCTCCCTGGTCGCTGGCTGCCTCCCACCTACTGCCTACCAGTGAGAGAGAGAGAGAGAGAGAGAGAGAGAGAGAGAGAGAGAGAGAGAGAGAGAGAGAGAGAGAGAGAATCAACAAAGACTGACACAAAGATATATAGAGGCACAGAAAACAACAGACGTGAACTGAAACAAATGCAGCCATGGAGAGAACAAAGAGTGACGGAAAAACAGAGAAAAAATGACAAACAAAATGAAATAAAAGGATAAAGAGACAGACACAAAAAGAGTGGCATAAACTGAAGCAAAGACAGAAAGCGAGACAGAAAGAGAGACATAGAGCGGAGGAGAGGATAGGTAGACATAGAGGAACACGGAGACAGAGGGGGAGAGAGAGAGAGAGAGAGACGTAGGCAGGAAGAGAGGATGCGAGATCCACAAAGAAAAGAGATAAAAGAGATAAAAAAGAGAGAAGTGTTGAAACTAGATACCTGTTTTTCCTTGATATAGATAGACTATATGATGACGAAAATAGTGAAGATGATGAAATATTTACAGCAACTCTATATGAATATGAGACAAAGGAAGATGCACTATCTGAAATAATACGACGGGAAAATGCTCCACAATATGACATTTGTTTTCAATATACATCAGATATTATGAGAAGGAAACTAACTAAACGGAGTTCTTCAATTACGATCAAAAGAAAATGGGAAGCAACATTTGAATTTACGAGAAAATGGAAATTTGAAATTTATGAAAGTGTATGGGTAAAAGTATATATATTTGAGACTCACCTAGGTTAGAAACTTTTCGATATAAATTATTTGCCAGATGAAAAGTTCATATTGGATTTTAATAACTTTTTTGAAAAGTTAGAGATATGATGTTATTTGAACTAATAGGACCTTTCACTGTTTATCACTCTCTCTCTCTCTCTCTCTCTCTCTCTCTCTCTCTCTCTCTCTCTCTCTCTCTCTCTCTCTATATATATATATATATATATATATATATATATATATATATATATATATATTCTTTTTTTTATTATACTTTATCGCTGTCTCCCGCGTTAGCGAGGTAGCGCAAGGAAACAGACGAAAGAATAGCTGAACCCACCAGTATGCACCTGTATATCCATACACGTCCACACACGAACATATACATACCTATACATGTCAACGTATACATATATATACATACACAGACATGTACATATATACACATGTACATAATCAATACTTGCTGCCTTTATTCATTCCCGTCGCCAACCCGCCGCACATGAAATAGCACCCCCTTCCCCCCGCATGCGCGCGAGGTAGCGCTAGGAAAAGACAACAAAGGCCACATTCGTTCACACTCAGTCTCTAGCTGTCATGTATAATGCACCGAAACCACAGCTCCCTTTCCACATCCAGGGCCAAAAAAACTTTCCATGGTTTACCCCAGACGCTTCACATGCCCTGGTTCAATCCGTTGACAGCACGTCGACCCCGGTATACCACAACGTTCCAATTCACTCTCTTCCTTGCACGCCTTTCACCGTCCTGCATGTTCAGACCCCAATCGCTCAAAATCTTTTTCACTCCATCCTTCCACCTCCAGTTTGGTCTCCCACTTCTCGTGCCCTCCACCTCTGACACATATATCCTCTTTGTCAATCTTTCCTCCCTCATTCTCTCCATGTGACCAAACCATTTCAATACACCCCCTTCACCTTTCTCAGCCACACTTTTTTATATTACCTCAATTCTCTCTTTCCCTTTTGAAATTATTCAATTAAACCACCTCACGCTACATATTGTCCTCAATCAATTCACTTCCAACACATCCACCCTCCTCCGCACAACCCTATCTATAGCTCATGCCTCGCAACCTTATGATGTTGTTGGAACCACTATTCCTTCAAACATACCCATTTCTGCTTTCCGAGATAACGTTCTCGCCTTCCACACAGTCTTCATCGCTCCCAGAGCCCTCACTCCCTCCCCCCACCCTATGACTCACTTCAGCTTCCATGGTTCCATACGCATCCATGTCCACTCCCAGATGTCTAAAAATTCTACAGTCTCCAAGTTTTCGCTTTTCAAACTCACACCTCAGCTAACCTGTCCCTCAACACTGCTAAGCCTAATATCCCTACTCTTTTCTCGTCCACCCTCAACTTTCTCCTTTCACACTCTCGACCACCCCATCCATGAACAAACTGTACATCCGTGGTAACATCACAAACCCCTGCCTCATACCGACCTTCGCTTGAAACCATTCACTCTCTTCTCTCTCTTCTCGTAGGCGCGCCTTTCACTCTTGATGAAAACTTCTCACTGGTGCTAGCAGCTTTCCTCCCACACCGTATATTCTCAAGTCCTTCGACAATGCATCTCTATCAACCCTCTCATATGCCTTTTCCAGATCCATAAATGCCACATACAAATTCTTCTGTTTCTCAAGTATTTTTCACACCCTTTCTTTAAAGCAAACTTCTGATCCATACATCGTCTGTCACTTCTGAAACCACCCTGATTCTCCCCTGTCTGATACTCCGAACATGCCTTCACCCTCTCAATCAATACCCTCCCATACAAATGACCATGTACACTCAGCAAACTTCTACCTCCGTAGTTTGAACACTCACTTTCACCCCCATTGCCTTTGTACACTGGCACTATACATGCGTTTCGCCACACACACACACACACACACGCACACACACACACACACACACACACATACATCAGGGCTGCACTACACACAGCAGGAGAGAAATGATGGGTGCCTTTGGAGCAAGAAAGTCCTAAACTAGATGATTCCTTTGTGTTCATTGCTGGTAAAATCAAAAGTGGCTTTCCACCGTCAGCTTAACCATACGTACCAGGGTTACGGTAACAGAATGAAGGAGATAAAGTGGTGAGCTACCAAAGTGATTCCCCGGCTTAGAAAGAAATCCTATGAGAACCGACTAAACGGCTTAAGAAATATATTTAGCTGAGAGAAGGTTAAGATGTGATCTAATACAGATACTGAAAATTGTCAAGGGCTTTTATAATTTCGATCTAACGAGCTACTTTGTGCAACATTCGTCTGTTTTCACTGGTAGAAAAATGGATATAAACACGTGGGTCAACGTTATATTTTGAATGAGGTGAAGTACCTTTTGATCATCGGGATTGTTAAGGTACGGAATGATTAGCCAGTTGGAGTGGTTGAAAGCTGTACATAAGTGACCTTGTAATCACTGGGAGGCGAGGATGGCACAAGGTCCTGTCTGACCTTCCCTCAAATAAACACACAAGAAACAAAGACAGAGACGCCAAGTTTTCGTCTGTTTGTCAAGACATCTTCAGGGCAACGAGTCGTACATTATCCAGGTGGGGTCGTACATAGAAGCAAGAACTGGCCCACAGTATCTGAGGTACGTGACCTGAGTTGAACCCTCAATGGGCGGGAGAGGAGAAGGACACATACGGTGATGTGTTATATATGGAGAGGTCGGGCGGTGACCCAGTGTGACCTTCTCCTCTCCCGCCCATCGACGGTTTAACTCGGGTCACTTACCCCAGCCATTGTGGAGCCCTTCCTGCCTCTATATTATATGGTCGCAAGGCATGGGAGGGTTGTGCGGAGGAGGGTGGATGTTGTGGAAATGGCATGTTTGAGGATAAAGTGCGGTGTGAGGTGGTTTGATCGAGTAAGTAATGAAAGGATAAGAGAGATGTGTGGTTATAGAGAGTGTGGCTGAGAGAGCGGAAAAGGGTGTATTGAAATGGTTTGGTCACATGGAAAGAATGAGTGAGGAAAGGTTGACAAAGAGGATATATGTGTCAGAGGTGGAGGGAACGAAGAGAAGTGGGAGACAAAATTGGAGGTGGAAGGATGGAGTGAAAAAGATTTTGAGCGATCGGGGCCTGAGCATGCAGGAGGGTGAAAGGCGTGCAAGGAATAAAGTGAATTGGAACGATGTGGTATACCGAGGTCGATGTGCTGTCAACGGATTGAACCAGGGCATGTGAAGCGTTTGGGGTAAACCATGGACAGTTTTTTTGGCCCTGGATGTGGAAAGGGAGCTGTGGTTTCTGTGCATATATATATATTATATATATATATATATATATATATATATATATATATATATATATATATATATATATATATTTTTTTTTTTTTTTTTTTTTTTATACTCCCTGGGGATAGGGGAGAAAGAATACTTCCCACGTATTCCCTGCATATCGTAGAAGGCGACTAAAAGGGAAGGGAGCGGGGAGCTGGAAATCCTCCCCTCTCAGTTTTTTCAAATTTCCAAACGAAAGAACAAAGAAGGGGGCCAGGTGAGGATATTCCCTCAAAGGTCCAGTCCTCTGTTCTTAACGCTACCTTGCTAACGCGGGAAATGGCGAATAGTGTGAAAAAAAAATATATATATATATATATCTAAAACGAGAGAGAGAGAGAGAGAGAGAGAGAGAGAGAGAGAGAGAGAGAGAGAGAGAGAGAGAGAGAGAGAGAGAGAGATTAGTGAGATCTCTGATTAAGGTATTGCATTCTAGAATCTGACAGCCTAATATAGAACAATGCCACTTAATAAGTCGATGGAGCTAACCAATCTTCGTCAGTCGTGAAGACAAGTATCAAACAAGAATAGATTTTCACATCATGAAAGACAATCAAGAAAACAAGGTAGTTTTCTTAGAGCTAACTCACCCGAGCTTGGAATAATCGTCAGAACCTGGGATCCCAAAAACAGATAGAACAAAAAAGAGTAACTGATATGAGTTATGTCATTGTATCTTGTGCCATGTAATGGAAAAAGAAATAAAGAGAAGCAGTTCGAGCGATCGACTT
This sequence comes from Panulirus ornatus, assembly GCF_036320965.1. NCBI lineage: Eukaryota > Metazoa > Arthropoda > Malacostraca > Decapoda > Palinuridae > Panulirus > Panulirus ornatus. Next base: position 76,844,954 of record NC_092243.1, on the reverse strand, counting down.
TAAAGATTCCAGGGAAGGTTGGAGCGGGAGCGAATGTTGTGAGGAGATGTAGTGTTTGGCAGCCTGATTACAGGGGGAGGGAGGAAGAGAACTGATGCTCAGCACAAACACGGGAACAAGGGAAGCGGGAGAGAGAGAGAGAGAGAGAGAGAGAGAGAGAGAGAGAGAGAGAGAGAGAGAGAGAGAGAGAGAGGAAGGGAGGCAGACTGGTTGCCAAGGGAAGCGGGAGAGAGAGAGAGACAGTGTTTCTGTGTGTGTGTGTGTGTGTGTGTGTGTGCACCCACCAATCTACGACGAGGTTTTCCTATGAGACACATCTAATTTGGAAGAGAGAGAGAGAGAGAGAGAGAGAGAGAGAGAGAGAGAGAGAGAGAGAGAGAGAGAGAGAGAGAGAGAGAGAGTCTTCCTGACAATCTAAGGCGAGGTTTAACATAAGACTGCGTCAGTTTATCCTCACTTTTACCTCACATTAGCTTCCGTTAAGCAACATATTCAGGTTAAGTGAGGCTTGCATGCATGCATGTATGTTGTTCTAAAGTTCGTGTACAGAAAAGTATGATTCTCTCAGAATTTTACAAATGTGTCGCGTCAGTTTAAGTGGAACTTGGCGTCGACAGATCGGCGCTGTCTGTCCTTGAGCGATAGATTAGTATGATGAATTGCTACGACTGATGCAAGGACGTTAATCACCAGGGATTAAAAAGAAAGAAAAGGGATGATGGGTTTAGCTACGATCTCTCTCTCTCTCTCTCTCTCTCTCTCTCTCTCTCTCTCTCTCTCTCTCTCTCTGTTTGTATGCATATATTTCTTTATCAGTTTTTATATATATCCATCTATCTGTATGGATATATATATATATATATATATATATATATATATATATATATATATATATATATATATATATATATATATATATATACACACACACACACACACACACACCGAGGGACAGATGTATGTGTGTGGGGCTGGGGGTTCGAGTGGTCAAAAGGTAGAGGCGCTCACAGACTGTGTGCCGCCATGATGGAACTAACCCAATTTACCTCACCCCCTCTCTCCCTCATCCCCTCTCTCCCTCACCTCCTCTCTCCCTTACCGTAACTCTCTTTCCCTCACCCCCTCACTCCCTCACCCCATACCTTCTGTTTCTTCTCACTACTCCTCTACCACTCCACTCTCTCTCTCTCTCTCTCTCTCTCTCTCTCTCTCTCTCTCTCTCTCTCTCTCTCTCTCTCTCTCTCTCTCTCTCTCTCCATCTTGTCATTTGCCCAAGCAATACATGTAAATCTACGAACCATTTTTCATGGCAGTAAAACAATATGCTTTCCATCACCGCAGGTAAATCTCTGTCATAACTCACCATCGTGGCAATATCTACTAAATGCTACACACTGTTCCCTATTAACACAAGCTATTCATCAGCGAAATGATGCGAATTTGCATGTAAGTTGGTGCGATGCGTTATGGTGAATAATAGTGGTGAATAAATGAATAGCATCAGTAAATAAAGTGAGGCTTGGACACTGTCTTAGTTCATTACTGAAGGAGATAAGAGAGACGTTCGTTAGCTGCTGATAATGTGCAAAGGCTCTTAAATTTGCATATGTGTATAATGTAAAATGTATACACATTCAAGTTTTATATACGTAAGAAGGTTGTTTCATTTATACATGATCATCTCTGGACGAATGGCCTCGAAAGAGTCCTAGTCTTACCCAAGTCTTTTTTTTATAGGTTCATACAGCCTAAGTCTGCGCTGCTTTCAGTAGCTGGGAAATGTATATTCCTATAGAGCGAGAATTTCTTCCACGAGACTTTTCTCCCAATGAAACAGCCCCAGTTCATATTTGCATTTATCCGTCTATCGATTTTCTCTGCTTGAAACCATATTGTGCCGACGGAGGCTTTATCCTTCATTGTCTTTTCAAAGCTCTTCACCTCTCTTAGAGTAAGCAAACAAGACTCACAGAGAAGCTCAATTTCATTCTTAGTGATGGACAAAAATTAAGAGCGTACCAATCACCACCGTCTGTAACCGCTCGACCAAGTGAGTAATCTGCTTATTTTGCAAGGCAAAGCAGCTCTTAGGTAGTTACCATGTAATTCTCAACATTGGCCACCACTTTCTAAGCATGGTAGATGCGATTGTGAATACCCAAAAACGAATTACTTCTCCATCATAAAATTCGTTTTATTCTATTTTATGTTGAAGGTTCCATTCATGGACGAAAGTCCACATCAAGGCCGGGTCTTGAATGAAATAAGGAGAGGTTAATGAAAGGGAAAAAGAGACAAGGGAACGTATTTTCGAATTTTGGAGGAAGTGGAACACCTGTCTTTTAAGATATACCGTTACATTTATTAGGAAAGACACGAGAAGGTAGAGAGTTCCAAAGCCTCAAGGTGTGGGAAAAGAAACAGTTATTAAAACGGCCCACCCTTGAGTTTCCAACTGCCACATAGTAATCATATAACGCGCAAGTTTGCCGAGTATTGTGTGGTCTAGCTACTGGTGGGGCCACACAAGCAGCCAGCTCTCAGGAACAAAAACGAAATTGATCTCTAAAGAAGAAGGAAAGAAAACTAACATAATGGCGAACGGTAAGCGGGTCAAGTTTTGAACTTAGTCTTGGGGGGATATGATAAGTAGGACGGCTTTCCACTCAGCTCCGTCAAGTAAAGATGCAGAGCTAAAGCCGCCATAGATGTGAGAACAGTACTCCATACAAGGACGAATCAATCCTTTATATAAACAAAGCAACTGTTCAGAAGAAATGAAATTTCGACATTTAAACAGGATTCCCAGTTTCCTAGAGGTAGATTTTGATCTTTCTGTAATATGGTGTTTCCATGAAATAGTGGATGGTACAGTAACAACAAGTATGTTCATTGAGTCAAGAGGTGGAAATACAAGAACCAGCAAAGAAGACAGGAAAGCTGTGAAGAATTTTCGAGACAGTTGGGTAGAAAATGAGTCTTGGGAGGCATTAAACTTAATCGATTTTCGTTTACCCCACTGAGATATTCTGTCCAAGTCTGAGTTTATTAAGGAATTTGTGCGAGATAAGATGCAGATCAAGTGACAGAAGAAAGAGTGGAACTGAAGGATGTGGAGGAGTTCAATGTTGAGTCGTCAGCTTGTGAGTGCATTTGGTTGTTTGTGGAAGAAAGGAAATTATTGACAAAAAGAAGGAACAGTGTAGGAGGCAAGAGAGAACCTTGATGGGCACCGCTGCTGATGAAGAATGGGGGACAGGCTGATCCATCGACAACCACGGAGATAGATCAGTCGGAGAAGAGCCATGTGAGCAAAGTGAGGGAGGGAAGCAAGAAGAGGAGAGCTCTAGAGATGAGACCCCGACGCCAGACCTGGTTGAAAGTTCAGGATATGTCAAGGGCAATGACGTATGATATACAAAGTCTCCTAACGCTCGGACTACCAAACACGTCCACGTTTGCTGGGAATCCAGAACATAATGTATCATCGATTTTTGGCATTCCACGACCAAGCGGCTCGCCACCACATCGTAGTATATGAAGAACCTTTTCTCCAGCTTTACTACGGAACCCGCATGCGACATCATCTTCGATCTCATCCAACAATCGCCTCGACCCTCCTAACACGCCATAAGGAGAAGTTCCCTATCGTCATGTTGCTTTAAACTCTACTCCTACAGCAGGCGTTTGTAGGAATAGCCATCCCCTGTAAAGATAGATCATACCAGTGGCTACATGTGTCACCTTGAAAACAAAAGTTCTGCCTGACACATCTTCAGCCTCGCCAGCCACCCAATGCCTACACTTGTATGTTGAGAATCCCATTGTATATCCTGCTTGTGTTGTTACTGGAGTTATGGCTCAGGTTAGGGATGTAGATGATATAGGACGGGGTGAACTATTTGAGGAGGGATGTGACGTCAAGTTACGTTACCAAGTGGAGTTAAAAGTGGATTATCTTCCAGATTTCAGTGTTGTTAAAGATGAGTTGATAAAGTTTCACTTGGAAGATAGTAGTCTGAAGGAAGGTTGGAATGAAGCAGAGAGAAATGGCCAGTTTGATGATGAGTCGGTCCGGATTTTACATTCATGGTGGTGTATTAAGTGGTGAAAGACAAGGCTCTCTCGACATCCTAGAAAGACACTGTTCAAGCCGTAAACCTGAGAGATTCGTTTATGGACGAAATCTGAAAAAAAATATTCATCTTTTCATAGACATTTGTTGTAGACGGTAATGTTTATAGATACGTTACATCATTCATCAGATATCCTGCAGGAGTTCAGCCTCAGTGTTGCTAGCGAGTGATCTACGAGGCAGCCAGGCTGGTCTTACCAAGGGCTTCCGTCGTCAAGCCTTCTAAACGTCGTCGGTCGTTGACTTACCTCACCAGGTGGTGAGGCTACACTCCACCACCACCACAACTACCACAACTACCACCACAACCCTCTCCACCACCACCACCACCTCAGTATCATCGGTTAATGAAGCGTATCCCCTTAAACATCATCTCCCTCTTGGTCGCCTCGTCCTCGTGGGACGTCTATTTCCCACCTTCTTCCATTTTTTGTCCGCATCCATTAATCTCTTTAGAACCAGCTGGGGGTTGGAGTGGGGGGAAGTCCTTCCCTAGGACTAACTGGGGAGGAGGAACAACCCCCTCTCACCTAGCTCCCCTCCCCAGCCCCTCCTACCTAAGCTCCCCCTACCCCGAAGCGCAACAAATGGCTCACACGAATTGATCCAGCCATGTGGGGGCGAGGTAAGCCCGCTGACCACGCTGGTGGCAAGGGAATGGTGGTGGTGGTGGTGGTGGTGGTGGTGGTGGTGGTGGAATGGTGGTCGTAGTGTGGTGGTGGTGGTGGTGGGGGAATGCTGATGGTGATGGTGGAGGGATGGTGTCGTTGGTGGAGGAATGGTGGTGATGTTGCATTTGTTCTTGTTCTTGCTTTTGCTGCAGTTGCTGTTTCTACACTGCTGCTACGCCTGCTGTTTGATGCTGCTTTTTCTGTTGTTTCCTCTGTTCTTGGTGCTATTTCTGCTGCTGTGGCCGCTCCTGCTGTTGTATGCCAGACTGGCACTGTATGTATGAGGGCGGAGTGAGGTGAGAATGTGGGAGTCTTTTTTTTGTTTTGGTGGTTTGGAAAAGGTCATGAGAAGGGAGGGAGGGAGGGGGGGGGGAGGGGGGAGGATTTTGTTTTGTTATTGTGTTCGTCTTAACTGATCTTTTGTTTCTGCTGTTTAGTCTGTTCTTCATCACTGCTTTTCTAGCTCTGCCTTTCTGCCAAATCGTACCCCGTGATATGCGAATACTCTCTCTCTCTCTCTCTCTCTCTCTCTCTCTCTCTCTCTCTCTCTCTCTCTCTCTCTCTCTCTCTCTCTCTCTCTCTCACACACACGCACACACACACACACACACACAGGGGGCCTACTACCCCTTTAGTCACCCGATCTTCCGTCGAAGCCAGAGAGAGGGAGGGAGCTAGGGGGGAAGTAGGGGGAGGCAAGGACCAGCGAGGGGGCCATCTTGTGCAGCTGACGTCCCCTTGTAACCTTCCTTTGTTTGTCGCTGCTGATTGGAAGAATGATAATCGTGGCCAGGATTAGACGCTCCTTGGATTGGGAAGATTGGTGAAAAGACATCCCGAAGGAAGGGGGTTAGATTGGACTGGGATCTAGGATTGTTGGGATTGTGTGAAGGTTCCGTGTGATGACGGGTCAAATGGGGGCAAAGTCTTGGGGGAATTCGAGTAACGAAATTGTAAAGATTGAAAGGATTGGTGTGAGGATGAGGGGATGGAGGGAGGAGTAGAGGTCAGGATGGGTTTCTGAGGTGTTGGGAGGACTGGTGCGGGAAGAGAGGATAGGTATTTGAGGGATAGAGTGATAGAAGGGAGTTAAGAGAATAACGTGAATTGGGAGGAAAGGGAAGAGGAGGAGGGATGGTAAAGAAGAATATGATAAATGAGGAGATGAGACATCTGTTTTGAGGAAAAAGGTATGGAGAATATGGAGACGAAAAGAGAAGGATAGTATTGTTAGAGAGGGGCAGAATATATGGAAAAAGGGACAGTGAAATGATGGACAGAAAGGGGAAGGAAGTATGTCTTTGAAGTGTGTTGATGTAGAAAAAGGGGGCAAGAGAGAACAAAGAGCTGACGACGATAGGGATGTAGGGAAACACAGAGAGAATAACACAGTGTGAAAATAAAGAGGGGGAGGTAGGAAACGAGACAATAATAATATTTACAACTGTGGACGTTCAGAACACCATGGGATAATGCCTGGGATAATGCCTGGGGATAAAAGCAGAGTGAAATTCTTATAAGGCTGTAAAAACATGAGGGAAATAGTTGGTTGCCAGGGAGAGCATATTGCCTGAATGGTATTTGCTGAATGTAATGGAATTTGCGAAGGGAATCTTTTGTGCAATTACCGTGAAGCGTAAATGACAGCGTTGATGATGCACTAAATTGGCAATAGGAGAGAAAAGAAGGAAACAAATGAAATTCTTGTACACTCGGGCAGTTCACAATCAGGCATGGGAGCATACGCCAGGGTACCGGGCTGTGGCAGGAATGAGTCCACCATTTACAAGGGTTGTGAATGAGGGACAAATCCAGTAACTTGATTACGACGGAGATTTTCTCTTGAATTGGGGACAAATTGGGTAAGTAAATAGGGGAACATTTGCGATCTAAATCTTCACAGGGGCTGCCGCCTCTGGACGTTTTGTCTTACAGCCTTGCCTCCCTAATGGCGTGGTGACACAGCCCTTCTTGCAAGCTCTGCAGGCAACTGGTTAGAGAGAAAGAGGAGCAAGTGCAGGGAGGAGGGGAAAAATAGGTCGAATGAAGTAAGAGAAGAACAGGTTGTGTGGCGGTGGGATGCAAGAATAGAAGAACTGAGGTCAGTGAACAGAAATGACCCCATCTGACGAGACGAAAAGAACAAGACAAATCAAACGTTGATAAACACACTCCTCGATGAAGGAAAGGTGCGTGAAGTGCGTGTTAGGATGACGAAATGTTGCAAAACTTGATGATTAGGTAATTATGCCGTTAAAAAGGATTAGAGAGGATTAGGTGTTGGTGATGGTATCCCAACCCTGTTAGGGTCGAACCAGCACTACAGTCGCTGTCACATTCCCTTCCCCTCCGCCTGGCCTAGGTGTATTTCCTTTTGTTCTTCTTTCGTGCTGACGCTCATTCCAAAGAACATAAAGAGTGTTCGCCTCACACAGAACACTGGACGAAACGTAACTCACACAACTCGATCTACATTATCATGCGGGCAGCAGTGCCACGCTCCAACCATGTCTTCTGGCAGAATCCCCTTATAGTTACTCGTAGGTACGTAGGTGGGTACTCTCTCTCTCTCTCTCTCTCTCTCTCTCTCCTCTCTCTCTCTCTCGGCAATCTTCGGTGTTCATATGACTCAAAAAAGACTTGAGAAATCCGTGTTTCAACCCAGTAGTCGTGTTGTCGAAGCCAAGAAGAAGGAAATGAAATATAAGGTAGCCAGGGATTATCTGTCTCACCGGAAACTTTAAAATCTCTAAACTTGGTAGATTTACGAGCCAGTGGGCATATTTACAACCCGCTGCCCATATTTCAAAGTTTGACATCTAACTTGCTGTCGACGGCAGAATATTAAAACTACCTCCCTTTGATATATCTGGCTGGACAATACTGTTAAAAAGAAGACTGATTATGACAGATATCTTCCTGAACGGAACAGATGGATGGCTTAGAAGATATATCTCTTTTAGGAACTGACGTGAAAAAAATGATGTCATCCTCTTAGGAACACACATGACAATTCGTAATATGTTATAAACCGCAGTACAAATATTATCTTGTTTATTTTCTGCTCCATTAAGAGTGCATCATTAATGATGATAATTAACAAACCTTTGTATGATTTCCTTTGGTTTGAGGTTAATAAAAGAAAAAAATATTTTCTTTGTGAAAGGAAAATGAAAATATCTATTTTGATGAGAGTAAAGATTACCAATAGTGGCAGTGAGGTAAGGTCAGGGTCTGATGTGCTGGTGATCTGAGGTGTGGAAATGTATTTTAACTTCTGTTCATCGCTTGTCTTACTCTCTCTTCTTATATTTCCTGCCAATCCGACTGTCTCCTTCACCTTTTGATCAGTCTTTAGCCTGCGCTCTCTCTCTCTCTCTCTCTCTCTCTCTCTCTCTCTCTCTCTCTCTCTCTCTCTCTCTCTCTCTCTCACTGCATAAAATCATCATTTGGTTGGAAATGCACTCCAGGTATACAACATCTGGACGAAAGAGAGAGAAATTACGCCGAAGGGGGGGGGGGGGGGGGGGCGCTCTACTGTGTGAGAAACAGAATTTAGGAGAGAATTAGATAAATTCAGTATTGATGATGAAGGAAATAAATACTATACTTCGTTATAGATAGAAATCAGTCATTAGGTTAGAAAATGATAGAAATTTGAAGGGAAATATACGTACTCTGAAGACAAAACAAGGAATCACCTTATACTATTATGAAACGCCATTAATCAACGATCACTACAGAAGTGTTCTAAATGAACGAAATCATATAATGAAGCTGATATGAAAATAGATGAAGTGATTGTAACGAATTTCGGAAAACCAGATACGAATAAACTATTTCTGTAAAACACTTCAGACACACAAGAGGCGAAGGATCTTGCAATTAATATCTGTAACGACCTGACATCTTCTAATCAGAGAATAACAACTAATCAAAAAATCAAGTAGACTGATAGGACTCATTGCAGGAAAATCTTAGTAAAAATCATGAGACGCCATATTGTGTGTCTGTAACTCGTCTTCGGCAGCACATCTTGGTCTCTTCATCATCAGTATGACGGAGACAGGATTATAAGTCTTCAGAAGAGAAATAAAATGACCAACATCATGACTGACAACTGAGCAATATGAGGAGAGATTGAAGGAACTTCAAGTATTCTACAGATGTGATGGCCACGTAGTGATTAGAGAAAATGCTCTCAAGATGTTTAGAAAATTACGTCTTTTTTAAGTAAACAGGAGTCATGAGACCAGAAAAAGAAGTTCAAGATAATGATGCAAGATAATGATGCCATAGCAAAGATATAGAGATATTTTCTTTCTTCATTTGTAGTTACCAGCGAAGGCGCCTCCCGTGTTCCAGATCCAGTCTCAAGGATCGTGGAGGTGAACATTTTGCCTCACGTTAACACACAAGATCAGTATATCACGCCAGCATTACATAGAATAAAAGTAAATAAAACGGCGGGTCGTGATGTCTTACTGGAGAACGAATGACAGAAATTGAGAATTGAGATAGTTGAGTTCTGAATGCTTTTGGCGATAAGTCATTCGCTGTAGAGAATGTTCCACAGGATTTAAAGTTTGCCAAAGTAACAATGATATTCAAGAAACAGTAGCAAGTCTCTGCGCGGAAATCATCATCGCCTTTATCTGTAATAGGCAAACTTATGGAACCATTAATGAGACAAGATCGCAACTTTTTTCCAGTGGTCATCACTTTATATAGACTTCACAGCTTGGTTTTTAGACATTTTTCTTGTCTAGCAAATCTACTCGATTTCTTTTGTGAAAAGTTAACTAATGTGACGAAAGGAAAATAACCGATATAGTTTATCTAAATTTTCTGCATGCTTACGATATGACTCTCATCAAAAATTACTTGCAAACCTTAAGTCTCATGGAAGAGTTGGGGTTGTACTCCATTGGTTAGATTACTGGTTGAGTGGTTGTAAACAAAGATTTATAGTCAAAGCCTCAGAGTGGTTGGACGTAACAAGTGGTGTACTGCAGGGATCAGTCTTTGGACTAATTCCTTTTCCCCCATGTATCATGATGGCCAGTGGGCTTTCATTGTAAAATATTAGATTTCGCCAACCTTGATAAGTTGAGAAATAAAGGTACAACACGATTGAAACTTATGCTGTTACAAGCTGACATAGGCCAACTGTTGGACTGTGGTTTCAGGTGGCACAAGAATGCTAATAACAGGAAAGCGTTATACGCATCAGTAGTAAATTGAGAGGAAGACTACGGCATGAATTCCATTGAGCTATAAGAAAAAAGTGAGGCAGAAGACTTGAACGTAGTAATCTCTGGTGACCTAAGGCCAAGTAAGCAGTGCATAAAAGTAGTATGAATAATAAAAAAATCTTAAGGATATATGTCAGGACGTCCGAAATAAAGTAAAACAAAAAAATCTCACTTTTAAAATTCACCTGTGCGTCCCCACCTTGAAAACTGTCCAGTTTTGGTCTTCCTCTCTAGGAAAAGACATAGAGAGAATGGAGAGAATACAGTGTTGAGTTTCAAGGATGATTCCCAGACTGAAAAACAAATCTTACGAGGACACGCTAGAAGACCTAAGCTTGTTTAGGTTAGAAAAGAGAACTCAATACCCTAAAATGGTAAAAGGCTTTAACAGTCTAAATCTAAGCAGCTATATAAGGCTGGAGCAGTCTAGTTACACTCGTGGTGATTGTTTTACTCCGAATGAGGCGAAACAATTTCATCACATGATTGTTAACATATGAAATGATTAATTACCAAGAAGGGTAGTTGAAAGCAGCACCATATACGCGTTTAAAAAAAAAAGTGTCACAAATACTTGCCTTCAAAGTCCACGAAAGTCTTTCTTTACGTCAACTCAGCAACATATATTGTTTCCAGGTAATCCTCCTCAGTTGTTTATCTCTTCTGCTGTCACAAACAGCCTCGCTAGGGCCCAGTGGTCGCAGCTGTGTGAATTCCTCCTTTTAAAGGAAAGTTTTGAGGTAAACGGCTTCACATCGACAGGAGATAGGCTCCCTAAACATTGACATGAATTTATAAAATGCGAGTCAGTAAAATTAATTCACAGTAGACTTAATTAACATCAGATTAATTATTCTTTTCAGTCACTTAGTCAACACTAATTAGGTAGAAATGAACAAAGATCCCCAGTTCATTTAGCATGGAACATCATTACGGATCGGTAGGTCTCTCTCTCTCTCTCTCTCTCTCTCTCTCTCTCTCTCTCTCTCTCTCTCTCTCTCTCTCTCTCTCTCTCTCTCTCTCTCTCTCTCTACGATGAGCAGCTTGCCAGACACATGGTAATCTTCATAATGCCGTATGGAGATAACCGTCACTGCCACCTGAGAGAGAGAGAGAGAGAGAGAGAGAGAGAGAGAGAGAGAGAGAGAGAGAGAGAGAGAGAGAGAGAGAGAGAGAGAGAATCTTGAGCGAAAGATGCACCCACCCACCGACACACACACGCGCACACACACAGACACACACACACACACACACACACACACACACACACACACACGCACACACACACACACACGCACACACACACACACACACACGCGCACACACACACACACACACACACACACACACACACACACACACACACACACACACACACACACACTGCAGGAAGGAGAGTGAAGGAGAATGTAAGTAATGTTTATCAAACTTTCCACAGGGAAGTCATTAATGCTAATGACTTTGTGTTTTACCTCGCGTCACTCACCTTCCCTCGGGAGGCATTAAGACCTGCAAGACTACCCAAAGCTGCGTTGACAAAGACTCGGGAACTTAGAGCATTACGTTCGGACAAGAACAAGATGGTTGTTTATTGACACATATGAACATGGGTCACTTTGTGGGGTTTGTGTGTGGACGGTGTGTCCTGGCTGTGGTACGCTGTATGTGGACGAGTGCATGTGTGCAAGTGAGGCCATTTTTCGTTCGTTCCTGACGCTTACTCGTTCGTAGCGACGTATAATCAGTGCACTGGGAGTCGTATTGTATATAATTCTGATCACTATATGATTATTGGTATATATTTGTTATATAATACGAAGTCTTTATTTCATTTCTTTTTATACAAAATTATTGGCAAGATAAAACTGGTATGTTATTGAAGGAATATGCTGTACAAGTGGCACTGGGGGGGCTGGGGTGTCTTGTGATTTCACGGGTAACTAAGAGAACATGCTTAACACCCTCACGTGCTGTTAATGCTGCCAATAAGACATATTTCATGGGTAATCTGCCCCAGGATTGCCCATGAAATAAATTTTATTCGGGTTTGGTGGTGATGGTGGGGGAGAGCTGGTGGCGGAATCGCTGCTCAAACTGTCTTTTAAACAGACAGAGCCATACTTCTAGCCTCACCTGGGGTCAAGAACCTGCCAGTGATTTTCCAGTTTTGAGGAATTTAAACTCACACGTCTGGCTAATGTTATGAATACATGAGTTATAGATACATGAAGGGTTGTAAAAATCGTTTTTGTTATAGATGATTATAATTTATACATCCATACTCACATCAGGAGTTCTCTTCACTCGCCCCATATACTCACATCACCACATCTCTTAAGCAGTGAGGTGACACTGGTCGAGATTTTGAAGATAAACGCCTCGTTCTCAAATGGTTTCGGATCTGATTTACTGTTTACTGAAATTTTTCTTAACCATTCTTCAAATTCTGTTCACGTATGACTCTCTTCTGGAGCAGATCCCACGGTCGCAACACAGCCCAGTCAACATATAAAAAGGTTATCAGAAATGTGTAGCGAGGAAATAACATGACGGGGAAAGAATGAGATAACTTACTGAGTCGTCAACTGTCTCATGTGTTCAGGTTATGTGATACAGATTTAGTATGATGTAAGAAACATTTCTAACAGATAGGTAAGCTTTATGAAACACATCTTACCCTGATGATAAATTTATTTATTTGCTGTAATCTTGATTACACTGGAATAACACACACACACACACACACACACACACACACACACACACACACACACACACACACACGCTCACACATACACGCGCACACACACACGTATATATTGTATTTCATGCTAATGAAATACAATATAGATTTAGAAGAAAGTTACAAAATCATCTTGAAGGTAATTAATATATCCTCGGTATTTAAGTTACTGTAGCGTCGCTGTGTATGATCTGTGTCTATTTTTGTGTTAGTAAAGACGTGTGTATGACGGTATTTACTCCTCTGAATATGTAATCCTCTCAATACCACCATTGTTTACATTACTGTTCTTATCTTTTATTCTGCTTTATGCCTTCTTTCGTATATTCCATGTCCCCACATTCTTCCCTTCCCTCTCCTTCTTTTGCCGCTCTAATCCCTTCTTTGTCTCCATAATTATTTCTTTTATCTTCCTTCATTCGCTCATTTTCTTGTGATCCTTATTTCAATATCTTTTTCCTAATGTCTGTTTGCTCTCTCTTTTTTTTTTCTGTTGTGCATTGTACTCTCGTCATCCTCCGCTTCGTCACATTTCTCCTCCTCTATTCTCATCCTCTTCTTTCCTTCTCTGTTCCTCCTTCCCACTTAATCTCTCATATTCTTTTTCCTGTCTAGTCATCTTTCTCTTGTCTTTATTCTCTCCTCTCCTTCGCCAGTTCCTTCACCCGCCTCCTCTCCTGTTCTAATCCTTGGCTCTACCTGTTCTTCTTTTCTTTCTTTTCTCTTTCTCCTCCTCCTCCTCCTCCTCCTCCTCCTCCTCCACTCTCCCACCCTGGGTACATGCAGAAGCCTGTCTCGTGCCTCCCTCACCAGCCTCCCATTTCGCTGTTTGTGTTTCCTAACCTCACAGTGTTCAGACTCCCCCCCCCCCCAAACTCCCACCCAGCCATCTGTTTTCTGTTTTCAAACAGTTGATTGATACCTGTTGACGACAAGGGAGTATCTCGTTGACAACGGCCTGTTATTCATTTACTGTTATTCCCAGCTGCTACCGTGTAAGCAAATTAGCTGTCACTTTACTACCAGGCATGTAAAGCTTTATTTTCCTGTTTCATGGCTGTTTGAAGCTAAATCTTTCGTTCCCGTTGCTACTGTAAACCCACTTTGTAACAGGAAATCACCTCGCCAATGATTTTATAAATGTCGCTTCACAGTTAATGTTTCCCATTTGCATGCACATGTTTTCATGTCATTTGTAGGCATTTAGATTCGTCATCGGCCTAACCTTCATTGTCTACATGAATGTATTCTGCTTCCTCATTCTCGTCTTGTTTGTGTTTTTCCTCAACTTGTTTATTGTTAACTGCGTTGCGTTTTGTTTATATATACAACGTTTTGTTTATATATACAACGTTTTGTTTATATATACAACGTTCTGTTTATAGAGAAACTTGTCTATCATTATCTAATGATTGTATCATATATATATATATATATATATATATATATATATATATATATATATATATATATATATATATATATATATATATATGTATATATACATATATATATATATATATCCCTGGGGATAAGAGAGAAAGAATATTGCCCGTGTATTCCCTACTTGTTGTAGAAGTTGACTAACAAGGGTAGGAGCTGGAAGCTGGAAATCCTCCCTTGCTGTTTTTTTTTCCTTTTTTCCCCAAAACAAGGAACAGAGATGAGGGTCAAGTGAGGATTTTTCCATCTAAGGCTCAATCATCTGTTCTTGACCCTATCTCGCTAACGCGGGATATGGCAAATATGCATATATATATATATATATATATATATATATATATATATATATATATATATATATATATATATATATATATATATATATATATATGCGGTTATAGGAGGTCAAGAGGAAGTGCTACGGGTTGAAAAAGTGGTAACTGGTAGTGATGAAGTGAGGAGGAGATGGAGTGAGTTTTTGAAGGACTGTTAAATGTGTTTGATGATAGAGTGGCAGATGTAGGGCGTTTGGATCAAGGTGGTATGCCAAATGAGAGAGTCAGCGAGAGCGGTTCGGTGAAGAGAGGAGAAGTGGTGAAAGCTTTACGTAAGATGAAATGCGACAAGACGGCTGGATTGGATGGTATTACAATTGAATATATTAAGAAAGGTGTTGACTGTGTTTTTGATTGGTTGGTAAGGATTTTCACTGTATATATGAATCATGGAAATGCCATTATATAAAGGCAAGGAGCATAAAGAAGAATGTTCAAAATACAGAAGTTTAAGTTTGTTGAATGTACCTGGTAATCTGTATGCGTGGGTATTGATTGAGAGGGTGAAGGCATGTACAGGACATCAGATTAGAGAGGAGCAGTGTGGTTTCAGAAGTGGTAGAAGATGTGTGGATTAGCTGCTTGCTTTGAAGAATATGTGTGATCAATGCTTATAGAGTCAAATGGATTTGTGTGTGACATTTATGGATCTGGAGAAAACATTTGACAAGGATGATAGAGATGATTTGTAGAAGACCTTAAGAATATTTGGTGTGGGAAGAAAGCTGCTAGAAGCAGTGAGAAGTTTTCATCGAGGGTGTAATGCGTTTGTACGAGTAGGATGCGAGGTTATAGATAATGTTGTGCGGAGGAGGGTGGATGTGTTGGAAATGGAACGTTTGAGGACAATATGTGGTGTGAGGTGGTTTGATCGAGTAAGTAATGGAAGGGTAAGAGAGATGTGTGGTAATAGAAAGAGTGTGATTGAGAGAGCAGAAGAGGGTGTGTTGAAATGGTTTGGACATATAGAGAGAATGAGTTAGGAAAAGAGGATATATGTGTCAGACGTAGAGATAACAACGAGAACAGGGAGACCAAATTGGAGATAGTAGGATGAAGTGTAAACAGATTTTGAACGATTGGGGCCTGATCATACAGGAGGGTGAAAGGCGTGGATTGAACCATCGGATGTAAGACGTCAGGGATTAATCATGAAAAGGCTTCTGGGAACTGAGTGTAGACAGAGCTGTGGTTTCGAAGCATTACATATGAGAGCTAGAAAATGGATGTGAGAGGATGTGGCATTTCTCCGTCTTTTCCTGGCGTAGCCAAGAAGCAGCGAATAACCACAAAATAGTTGATAAAACTAAGCATTATTAATCGCAATAATGTAAAAAAAGAAAAACGGGCGTGCCTGAAATTTGCTATGAAAAGGAGTTTCGGTTGAACATCTTAGACGTGAGCATTATACTGGGAAGAGAAACTAAGTGTTTGTATCGCAGGAATTAACGTGATGAAAGATTGAAAATGAGTTGCCAGTAAACATGATTCATTATTTAGTTTTCCTCGGTACTTCTACGTCAAATACAGCACACTAAACAGTCAGACTTGAGTCCTGTTACTTACACTAAATATTAGTAGTACTGCAAAAAACGATAAGGAGTACTTTACGAGAAAAAAGAAGCTTACAGTGAGTTTCCATAACTAACAAAAAAAAAAAAAAGAGGGAACTAAGGTAGGCAACAGGATGTTATTCTTGACAACCAGAGCTCCAATGTTTAAAAATTGTCGCTAACTACATTACTGGTGGGGACGTGACGAATGTAGCCTACATCACGACAAGCTCTGGCTGCAGTAACGTGTGAATCATTCAGAAACAAAACAAAAACGTTGGGTGGCAACACTAGCAAAAAAAAAAAAAGAAAATGCTAAAAGCTACAACACTGGCAACCATGGCTTTTGCTGCACAAACCCCGCCCCCTACAAGCACGCTCGCTTGGCTGTGCGCTTGTGCGTGCCTGAGTGACTTTATAGCTCCCTGGACATAAAAACTATAATTGAACTCGTTCGCGACACTACGGTGTATATGTGCGTGCATTTGGACGCTCTACACGCACGGAGGCGTCTGCTTATAGCGAAAACGCACGAACATAGTAAAAGGCATATAGGTATGATAATGTAAGATTCACAAGATAAACCCATTACAGCTCACTCCCGATATACTGAATTTGGTAAAAGCAACATCACACTTGAGAAACATCGTAATATAAAGAGAAAACCACCAGAACAATTATATTCACCGAGATATCTGCCTTATTTTAACCAGATCATTTTCATAAACGAGAGACTTCCATAGACCTTCACCGGCCACCTGAGGCTCAGCTCATAGGGTCGAATCCTGGTTGCGACAGTCGGTCCATAGTCAACCCAGCTGTTCATCTTCCGGGGGATTTGTCGATATAATGGGTACCTGGCATACGCTGGGGTACATACATTCATATATATATATATATATATATATATATATATATATATATATATATATATATATATATATATATATATATACAGAGAAGGGGGCCAGGTGAGGATATTCCCTCTAAGGCCCAGTCCTCTGTTCTTAACGCTACCTCGCTAATGCGGGAAATGGCGAATAGTATGAAAAAAAAAATATATATATATATATATATACATGTATATGTAATCCCTGGGGATAGGGAAGACATAATACTTCCCATGTATTCCCTGCGTGTCGTAGAAGGCGACGAAAACGGATGGTAGCGGGGAGCTGGAAATCCTCCCCTCCTGTTTTACTTTTCCAAAAGAAGGAACAAAAAGGGGAGCGAAGTGAGGATTATGCACAAGTGCACAGTGTATGCAAAGTGGTTCCCATCATATAATACCACCCTCAGGTAAGCACTCACACATATCACAGTCCCACACTCACTCACAACGCACTCATCCTCATTCACACATAGCCCCCCCCACCCACACACACTTGCAACACATTTATTCCCAACACACACTCGCACCAAACCACGTCCTCTCATACTCTAACAACACACTCAGTTCCCAGGCATCCTCATAAATCATTCAGTCCCTACACACACTCACAACATTCCTTCCCCTCTCACCCGTCCCCACCAAACACTAAGAACACACTCAGCCCCCAGATACCCTCATAACACAGTCAGCCCCCTCCCACCCACCCTCTCACACACTCACAACACACTCAACCAGCTCCTTAGTCCCGGATCGACGAAAGGCATAGAGATAATTAATGAGAGAGAGAGAGAGAGAGAGAGAGAGAGAGAGAGAGAGAGAGAGAGAGAGAGAGAGAGAAGAAAAAGAGACAGACACAGAGATCTCATCTCCTTTGTGCCTAATTGTGAGCATTGTTCCATCTGGCTTTGTCTTGGTCCCGGTGAGAATACGTTCCCTCCTCGCGTTGGTTACCTCTCCTGCAGGCTACAAGTGACGCCCTCCTCACCCCCGTCTTCTGCCCCTATAGCACAGCACTCCTCCTCCTCCTCCTCCACTTCTCATCCCCATCTCACACCGTTTTCTATCTCTACAGCACTCCTTTTCATCTTCTGTCATTCCCATCTCAACCCGTTTTCTACCCCATTAGCTCATTTCTTCATCTTCCCATCTTAATCTGTTTTCTATTCACCATGGATTTCCTCTTCTCCTTCCCATCAAACCCTTCATTTCTACCCTTCAGTTCTCTTTTTCTCCTCTTTTCTTATCCTTTATTCTTTTCTGATATTCTACATTTCTGCTTCTTTTTATCCATCGTCTTCTTCTTTGTCATTATAAAAAAATCTAAAGTCATTTATTACTGATATTCTCTTTACTAATTATCTTTAGCTTCCATTTCCCTTGATGGGTAGCCTGTACCTCTTATTTCCATTACTGGGAAGCCAAGGATTCCTATATCGGGAACCATTAGCTATAGTCCTCTTTATTGGAAGGTGAGGAATTCCCAAATCAGGAACCATTACCTATGATTCCTCCTTAATGGGCAGTTCTTCCTTATTGTATCCTCGTAATTAGTAGCTGTTACCTTTTATTTCCTGTTAATGGGTGTTTGTTAAACATTACTTCCCTTAATTGGTAACCATCACCTCTAGGGAATCCTTGCCTATCATGTCTCATTAGACTGTCCCCTTTACCCATTACTGCTCGTTAAAGAATATTTCTTACCCATTATTTGCCTTCACGACACACTGCACAATTTTTCTAACTTCCTGAACCCATTACCTTCAGTTTCAGACCTCCCTCAGGACCTGTTGCTCCCCCCCCCCATCCACCATTTTCCTAATATCCATTGCCTATTTACCTTCCTCCTCTTGCCCATACAGAGACACATGGTAGAAAGGCCTACTGAGTAACAGGGGATAGAGAGAGTTAGAGGAAGGGGGACACATAAGGCAGAACATAACACAAATGAGAAATTCACACAAGAAATGTCAAGATTCGTTTGTCGCACTATCACTCACCATCATCATCATCTTCATCATAGATAGCAACACCATTAAACTCATCATCACTTCATCATAGGTAGCAACACCATTAAACTCATCATCACTTCATCATAGGTAGCAACACCATTAAACTCATCATCACTTCATCCTTGTTATACCCGAATTCGCTTCACCCTCGACATACCCATCTTCGTGTCTTCCTCGATAAACCTACATTCATTTCA
Organism: Panulirus ornatus; assembly: GCF_036320965.1. NCBI lineage: Eukaryota > Metazoa > Arthropoda > Malacostraca > Decapoda > Palinuridae > Panulirus > Panulirus ornatus. The sequence goes on along the minus strand of NC_092243.1, from coordinate 76,825,721 downwards.
CCATTGACGAGCACATCTTCAGTAAGCCCTCAACACAGCTGATCTCTGACCTACCTCTTACGATACAGATATGTGGCTGTGGTTTGGATAATCAGCACTGCAGAGTAAGACAATGATAAATTTAGAAATAGAAATGAGAGGAAGAAGAAACGGCAAAAGTCATATATTTTTCCTTCCAGGGAGGGAAACACAACAAGACAGAATATAGCAAAATGGAGATTGACGTAACAAAAGTGGACGTAGCGGAAGAAATTTTTGCCGTAATGGACAAAAACCGCAGCACAGACGTATGGAATGCGTGAGATGAGTCTGACGAAAACTACAGAAAGAGAAGAGGGAAAAGAAAAGGTGTAGACGAGAGGGTAAGAGAAAACAGGGAGAAGCAAGGGGTTAGAATGGGAGAGGGAGAGGGAGAGGGAGAGGGAGGGAGCTAGAGTGTGAAGGAAAGAGCGATGGAGCGGAAGATTTACTCGAGGGAAAGTGGGAGGGAGATCTGTGGACGGCCTTTTTGCTGAATCAAGAGAGACCTACCCGTAGGTACACACACACACACACACACACACACGCACACACACACACACACACACACACACACACACCTTGGAAGAGAGAAGAGTGAGGGATGATCAGATCCCGACCTTTATGTTTTCAAAACAGACCGATGACGTGGACATTGAACAGTTCTTCAAGAGATGTAGGGTTGAGCAACCACAACACATAACATAAGATTAAGCAATAAACTTGTAAAAGAATGCAAAGAACTAATACTTTTATAGAAAATAGTGGACGATTGGACCAGAACGACAGAGGACATGGTTAATGCAGACAGCATACATAGATTGAAAAGGTTGTATGATGGTAGACAATGTTCAGGAGATGGAGCAAGAGTTGCATGGGTCAGTGCAGATCACTAGCAGTGATTTCACTGTGGAAAACACTTTGCCCCAACATCAGTGAGGTGGAATGTGAAGGAACACTTGGAAAGCACTGAAATATCGAGGAAAGACCCGTACAACTGGTCTCATAGTCCCGATCAAATATCCCAGTGAATACTGAAGATGTCTGCAGATAGTGTTGAGAGGGCCAAGGGAGGCATGACGTCAAGGGAGTGAAAGAGGAGACCGGGAGGAGATGCTGATCTCCAGGCCAGTCTCCCTGACGCCTTACAATTTGAGTAATACTGGAAAAGATGATAATTAGAAGGCAAAGGAGAAACTATACCGTAGCGCCAAGTGAGACCCAACACGAATTCAGGGAAAGTATCAGTCCTCTTGGTCATCGAGAAGAGAGTCAGTTCCGAGTTAGACGAGGGAGGAGGTTGGGTGGAGTGTGGACACCTGGCATGCCAGAGCGCCTCTGACACTGACCACACGGGAGGCTGTTAAGACGCTCGATCATCAGGCAGGACCACAGACGAGACTACCTCAGCGGATAGAAAATGATTCAGGGAAACAAGGCCAAGAAAGGAACCTCATTGACCTATGCACGTGGCATCCCTCACCAGATGACCCCTGACCTTCTAGGTACGTGGCACCAGTCACGAGATGACCCCTGACCTTCTAGGTACGTGGCGCCAGTCAATAGATGAACCCAGAGCCAGTTGTGTTATTGCATTGAACATTCATGTCGTCTCTGGTAGCTTTGGATGGCACCATTCCAATTACCCACGATGCCTTAGTATGGCACCATTCTGATACCTCTGATGGCTGGGTATGGAACCATCATTACCTACAAATCCCCCATAACTGTAAACCAGCTGACTCAACCTCCATTCCAAGCCCGCTTAGTTCATCCCCTGAGTGTATACCAGCAGGGGATACAATCAGTTTATACCCTTAGGGGTATATATTCAGGGGGATACGCTCAACATATACCCTTAGGGGATACACTCAGTGTATACCCTTAGGGGATACACTCAGTGTATACCCTCAGGGGATATACTCATTGTATACCCTCAGGGGTATACATTCAGGGGTATATGCTCAGTGGAATAACCACGAAGAGTCACCCAATAGGATTCGGTTCATCCCTGAGGACGGGAGCGGCTCTTGTGTTATAAGATGTCTGCTTTAGCCACATGCTCGCCTTCCTCGGCCCAGAACCCACGTCTGTGCAGGTCTGAGCTCTTCTATTGTGAGGTGGAAGAGTCCCTCTAGAACGTAGGGCCTTTGCTCTACGCCTCCCTCCGAGGTATTTAAATCGTCCTTAGGTAGGCTATTGTAGGCTACAGTTGCTGACGACAGAAGCGGAGATAGTGACGGTTATCGTAGGTTCCGAGACGGACGTCTTCATGTGTTGATGGGTGGTTGAGAGAGAGAGAGAGAGAGAGAGAGAGAGAGAGAGAGAGAGAGAGAGAGAGAGAGAGAGAGGATACGTGGTAATCCTGGGTATAGAATGTGGCTCTGTGATGACAATACATATGGAGAACGTAGAAAAAAAGGAAATGACAAAAGGGCAAAAAGCCCCACAGCTTCAAGATCCCCCCTCTCTCTCCTTCCCCTTGCAGATCAAGTTAGACAAACCAGTAAAAAGGTAGAGAGGCAGAGCTTCACTCGTATCTGCTGGGATGTTTTCTCGCTCCCTTAGTGGTATCTTATCCTCTCCCTGGGGTTATTAGGTGACGCGCAGGGAGTAGATGGATGATGTTCTTTTTACCTAGGGTCTCCAGCCAGACTGTGGGATGGGATGTGGCCAGACGGTGGGATGGGATGTGGCCACACGGTGGAATGGGATGTGGCCACACGGTGGGATGGGATGTGGCCACACGGTGGGATGGGATGTGGCCACACGGTGGAATGGGATGTGGCCACACGGTGGGATGGGATGTGGCCACACGGTGGAATGGGATGTGGCCACACGGTGGGATGGGATGTGGCCACACGGTGGGATGGGATGTGGCCACACGGTGGAATGGGATGTGGCCACACGGTGGGATGGGATGTGTTATTAAAAAAGAAACTTGAAAACCTCTGAGGGTTGTCGTCCGTGGCCCGGCTGGAGGTGAACTGTGGAACTGTTCTTTAAAGAAGAGATCTTCCACAGTGCACTGTACGGAGGAAGTCTTCCACAGTGCACTGTACGGAGGAGGTCTTCCACAGTGCACTGTACGGAGGAGGTCTTCCACAGTGCACTGTACGGAGGAGGTCTTCCACAGTGCACTGTACGGAGGAGATCTTCCACAGTGCACTGTACGGAGGAGGTCTTCCACAGTGCACTGTACGGAGGAGGTCTTCCACAGTGCACTGTACGGAGGAGGTCTTCCACAGTGCACTGTACGGAGGAGGTCTTCCACAGTGCACTGTACGGAGGAGGTCTTCCACAGTGCACTGTACGGAGGAGATCTTCCACAGTGCACTGTACGGAAAAGTTCTTCCACAGTGCACTGTACGGAGGGGTTTTTCCGTAGTGCACTGTACGGAGGAGTTCTTCTGCAATACACTTTATGGAGGAGGTATTCTACAATTAGCCTCTTCATAAACCATTTAAAAGCGTGAGCATATCTGAAGGGTCGTACCGTCAGTATCAAGGGTTGTACCATCATTTGTACCATCAGTATCAAGGGTTGTACTATCTTACTCAAGGGTTGTATCATCATGTTCAAGGGTCGTAACATCATGCTCAAGGGTCATTACATTATGCCCAAGGGTTCATTGCTCATGTGGGATTGGAGACAACATCATAAACAGTGACGTAAGACTTGCATTCCTCCTCATCTGCAGCACAAATGAGAAGGTAACGAAACGTGATGAGAAGTCAGGAAACTAGTAATGCAATAGTGAGACATAGAGACAGAAATTAGGAAGATGAGAAATGCGGCGGGGCATCAAGTGGGAAATACTGACTGGAAAATGAGGTGTGAAAGTGGAGATGAGAAATACTTGGATGAGAAATATGAGGCTAATGAGGGATAGAGAAGGTACCACAATGGTGATGATAACCAACTTGCTGGGAATCTGTCTTATTCCATTGCTAAGAGGAGAGACACAGGGGAGGTGGTGGGCCATGATGGTCTGGTACACAGGGAGTGTCACGTAAAGACTCACCAGAAGGACAACGATGGACCGAGATCAACATCTGTGGCGCAGGAATAATGAGCTACGTCTTGTTCCCAAGCTTCAGGTAGATATTTATGAGGTTTCATCCACCCATGGGAGAATGAATCCGATGATTGCTGGTACATAAGTCATTTGCAGCGCGTTGAACCGGAAACAACCGATCTCGTTTTTTTTAACAATCAGAGAGCATTTGATATAAGTATCCTTGTTGTAACAACTCACAATCCATAATATTCAGTCTCGACAACAGGAGTTCAGGGAAGTAAGAGTACATACTTACGAAGCTCCTTATCTCCCTATGAGAATAATAAAAAAGGTAATTGATAAACGTTGGCCTAATTACTTGTAATTTACGACGTAGTCGTATTTCTAAGGGAGACTTTGGGACTGTCTTGCAAATGGCGCGGCCATAAGGACTACAGGGAAGAGGGTATTTCTGATCCCCGCTCAAAATAACGTCATTTTAGTACAGTGTTAACTGTGCTGTAATCATTTTAATGTCGGTAAGTTCTAAGTTAACAATATAAGAAATGAAATCATATATATATATATATATATATATATATATATATATATAGTGAGAGAGAGAGAGAGAGAGAGAGAGAGAGAGAGAGAGAGAGAGAGAGAGAGAGATGATGATGACAAGTAAAGCTAGCCTGAGAACAAAGGCATCTTTCCATCTTGTCTTTGAGTGAAACATGAAACGAAAGAAAACAGTCCAGAAAAAGTGGAAAAAAAAAAAACAGACAAAGAAACCCTCTGGGCTTAGTGGGCTTGCCGGGGTGGGGGTGGGGGTGGGGGCGACGGTGGGGATCGGCGGCGGGTTTGTGGGGGGTCCCTGGAAGGGGGGTGTTGAGGAGACCATAGCATAAGTCTGCGGGGCAAGGCCTTGGGGCTCCACACCCTAATTGGATATTTAATGTGTTCTTTATAACCTCAAGAACCCAACCCCTTGGCTCAACCTTGCTTGCTTCTGAAGTCTGATAAGTTCGTCCTGGTCTGGTATCATTATCGAGGATAATCTAGCAGTGGAGGCTTTGTGTGGAGTAATCTAGGATAATCTGGAAGGAGTTTATGATTGTCCTAGGTGGGTTTTATCTACGAAAATCTAGGGTTACCTAGAGTGGGTCTTAATCGTTCTCCCAGGAGGTTTATCTAGGAAAACCTAGGGTTATCTACAAGAAGCCTTGATAATTAGTTTATATTTCAAAATATAGGATTATATATTGAGATCTTGATGGATCTTCTAATATTTTTTTTCAGATAATTCTAAGATTATTTAGAAGGGGACTTAATGGTTATTTCAGTGGACGAACTTTGGAATATCTAGGGTTGTCTAGATAGGGCCTTAACCTTAGGGTTTTGTTTAGGAAAATCTAGGATAAAGTAGATTTCAGGACAAATTCGTAGTTGAGTCTCGCATAAAAGGATTTCTGATGATATGAGATGATTATGTGGTCTGGAATGATCTGTCTAGAATGATCTGAGAACCTGGAATGATCGTCTGGAATGACCTGTGTGTCTGGAATGAACTGAGGGTCTGGAATGATCAGAGGGTTTGGAATCATCTGCGAATCTGATTCCCCTCAGTGTCTAGAATAGTCTCAGTGTCTTGAATGATTCGGTGTCTAGAATGATGTGGGTGTCTGGTAGAATGATTTAGGAGCTTAGAATTAGTTGAATGTCTGGAAATATATAAATCTGGGGGGGGGGGGATACGAGAGTCTGGAAGGATCTTAGTGTCTGATTTAAGCTGAGTGTCTGGAATGATCCTAGTCTGGAATGATGTCAGTGCCCGGAATAATCTGAGCGTCTGGAATGATCTGAGCGTCTGGAATGATCTGAGCGTCTGGAATGATCTGAGCGTCTGGAATAATCTGAGCGTCTGGAATAATCTGAGCGTCTGGAATGATCTGAGCGTCTGGAATGATCTGAGCGTCTGGAATGATCTGAGCGTCTGGAATGATCTGAGCGTCTGGAATGATCTGAGGGTACAGAGTGATCTGAGGCCTCTTAGTTACGGTCTTGACACTGGAGGATGTGCAACGTTCCAGTCTGTACAGAAGACCCCAGGCGGAAGTCTCCCTGCCTGCGTAAAAGGCTGTCGGTCTGTGTGTAAGGCAGTGGGTTTGTGTATGGGACTCTTGGTCTGTGCAGAAGACTCCCGGTCTGTGGAGAATATGGCTGTCTGTGTCTCTAGGAACCGACGGAGGGAACCCTAACCCATTGGAAAACGATCTGGATCTCTTTCGGCTGATCTTGGTATTTACGAAAGACTATAAGGAGTAACTAAGAGACCACGGGTTTTGCAGTGTTACAGCCAAGGTAATATAGGTTCCAGGGCTAACTAAGTGGGATTTAGATCGATCTTGAAGACTCTGGATCTGTTCCAGAGTCTTTAGATCTGGGAGGATCATATGTGTGTGAAAGCCTTGCAGAATATAAAAGGATTGTTTTCTGTATATTCCCAATTTATTTCGCCTTTTGTTGAACGACCTTGGGTGAAGACAACGACCTTTGGTGAAGACACTTTATTGTTATTGTTACGTTTGTGTATTGTGTCATTTCATTCCTTTTTCTTCTTTTTCTTTTCTTTTCCTTCTATGTTTTCTGGTTATTTGCTGTGTACTTCCACTTTCCTTATTTTTCTTTAATTTTCGCTTTCTTTTGGTTTCTTTATTTTTACTTTTTTTAGATAATAGTTTTTCCTTTGGTATTGGATCTTTAGTGTACATAACTGGTTCCTTCTTGTCATGTTGATGCATTGTTCGTTGGCGACGATTGATTGTGGGTTGATGACGATTTGATAGTAAGCTGATGATAAGTTGGTAGTGAGTTGATGATAAGCTGATAACGAGAATCATAACACGATGGTAAGGAGTTGATGATAAGCTGATGAAGCGTTGGTGGTAAGTTGATGAGCTCATGAGGAGTTACTGATGACGAGAGGCTGTTAAAGTGAGAGTCGAGACTCTCCTCCACCTCTCACTGCCTCTCTCCCTAGCACGTCCCTCAAAAATTATGACTACCTCATTCATTATACACCCTTCCTCGCTTCACCCGCCTTCTCTCACATGTCCTTACCTCACTCACACCTCATGCTACCCCCTACCAGTTACCCCTCCCCCAGACTGACTTTACCTCCCCTCTCCCAGAGTGAGGGCGCCTCTCCCAGCACCTGCAACACCTCCCCAGCTTCCTTGCTAATTGGCCAGTCAGGGTGTCGAGGTGTGGCAGTAACGCTCAAACACACTACAAGATTGTTGTTCATCCTCCCTACTCTCCCTTCTCATTCCCTCTCCCCCTTCTGTTCCCCTTTTTCCCTTCTCCTCCTTCTCTTCTCTCCCCATCTTCTCTCTTATCCTACGATTTCTTCCCCTCTCACTTTTCTTATACCCTCCTCCGAGGTCCTGTCTACTACTCTTATCTCTCCCATTTTCTTCCCTCCCTCTCTTACCTTATCTTCACTATAACCTTCCGTCTTTCATTAAATTCTCCTCCCGTTTTCTCCGCCTCTTGTATCTATACCCTATCTGTCCTTATCCATTACTCCCTCTCTCTCTCCCCGTCTATCCATCTTGTTCACATTCACATCATCTCTTCCGTTTCCTCCAAATACCCTGCGTTATCTCTCTCTCTCTCTCTCTCTCTCTCTCTCTCTCTCTCTCTCTCTCTCTCTCTCTCTCTCTCTCTCTCTCTCTCCCTCCCCGCTTCCTCCTGAACCCTTCTCTATATCATTATATTCTGTATCCACCTTTTTTTTTTTTTCCTCGCTTCATCTCATCTTCGTCCGCTCTGGTTCAGAATGTATCATTAAGCCAAGTTTTTAAGCCTCCAATTTTATCCCGGAGGTAAGAGGCACTCCTGCAAAACAGCTTTGGCTCCTCAACTACTCCAAAGCATTGTAAATTCCATCACTCCAAAATAGCATAGATTTCTCCAATCCAAAATATCTTGATTTCCAATATTCCTAAAGAGTGTTGGATCTGACCAGTCCAAAATAACGTAGGACAAGAACACGTAAGCTTGATTGGGCTGGGCAGCAGAAACTTTATTGATGCTGCAACACAAGGATTAATGACTGATGCTGCAACACAAGGATTGATGATTGATGTTGCAACACAAGGATTGATGATTGATGTTGCAACACAAGGATTAATGATTGATGTTGCAACACAAGGATTGATGATTGATGTTGCAACACAAGGATTAATGATTGATGTTGCAACACAAGGATTGATGATTGATGTTGCAACACAAGGATTGATGATTGATGCTGCAACACAAGGATTAATGACTGATGCTGCAACACAAGGATTGATGATTGATGTTGCAACACAAGGATTGATGATTGATGTTGCAACACAAGGATTAATGATTGATGTTGCAACACAAGGATTGATGATTGATGTTGCAACACAAGGATTGATGATTGATGCTGCAACACAAGGATAAATGATTGATGTTGCAACACAAGGATTAATGATTGATGCTGCAACACAAGGATTGATGATTGATGTTGCAACACAAGGATTAATGATTGATGTTGCAACACAAGGATTGATGATTGATGTTGCAACACAAGGATTGATGATTGATGTTGCAACACAAGGATTAATGATTGATGTTGCAACACAAGGATTAATGATTGATGTTGCAACACAAGGATTAATGATTGATGCTGCAACACAAGGATTGATGATTGATGTTGCAACACAAGGATTGATGATTGATGTTGCAACACAAGGATTAATGATTGATGTTGCAACACAAGGATTGATGATTGATGTTGCAACACAAGGATTGATGATTGATGCTGCAACACAAGGATTAATGACTGATGCTGCAACACAAGGATTGATGATTGATGTTGCAACACAAGGATTGATGATTGATGTTGCAACACAAGGATTAATGATTGATGTTGCAACACAAGGATTGATGATTGATGTTGCAACACAAGGATTGATGATTGATGCTGCAACACAAGGATAAATGATTGATGTTGCAACACAAGGATTAATGATTGATGCTGCAACACAAGGATTGATGATTGATGTTGCAACACAAGGATTAATGATTGATGTTGCAACACAAGGATTAATGATTGATGTTGCAACACAAGGATTAATGATTGATGCTGCAACACAAGGATTGATGATTGATGCTGCAACACAAGGATTAATGATTGATGTTGCAACACAAGGATTAATGATTGATGTTGCAACACAAGGATTAATGATTGATGTTGCAACACAAGGATTAATGATTGATGTTGCAACACAAGGATTAATGATTGATGTTGCAACACAAGGATTAATGATTGATGTTGCAACACAAGGATTAATGATTGATGCTGCAACACAAGGATTAATGATTGATGTTGCAACACAAGGATTAATGATTGATGCTTGCAACACAAGGATTAATGATTGATGTTGCAACACAAGGATTAATGATTGATGTTGCAACACAAGGATTAATGATTGATGTTGCAACACAAGGATTAATGATTGATGCTGCAACACAAGGATTAATGATTGATGCTGCAACACAAGGATTAATGATTGATGCTGCAACACAAGGATTAATGATTGATGCTGCAACACAAGGATTAATGATTGATGCTGCAACACAAGGATTAATGATTGATGCTGCAACACAAGGATTAATGATTGATGCTGCAACACAAGGATTAATGATTGATGTTGCAACACAAGGATTAATGATTGATGCTGCAACACAAGGATTAATGATTGATGTTGCAACACAAGGATTAATGATTGATGCTGCAACACAAGAATTGATGAACATATATTACATCAATATTATTTCATGCTATTTACATTGTTTGTAAATATGGACATCACTTTTTTAAGTGGTTAATTAATTAGCTTGTGTAGGATTATCCATAATATTTTTGTTGAAAACGAGTTTTGTTCGTATTTTGAAATACATTCTCCAAAACAAACATACACATGAACTTATGCACATTTACATGCACAAATTCATGGAAATGCACACACACACGCACACACACACACACATATATATATATATGTATATATATATATATATATATATATATATATATATATATATATATATATATATATATATATATATATATATATTCATGTGAGAAACTGCAGAAGCTGGTGACGGAGTTTGGTAAAGTGTGTGGAAGAAGAAAGTTAAGAGTAAATGTGAATAAGAGCAAGGTTATTAGGTACAGTAGGGTTGAGGGTCAAGTCAATTGGGAGGTGAGTTTGAATGGTGAAAAACTGGAGGAAGTGAAGTGTTTTAGATATCTGGGAGTGGATCTGTCAGCGGATGGAACCATGGAAGCGGAAGTGGATCATAGGGTGAGGGAGGGGGCGAAAATTTTGGGAGCCTTGAAAAATGTGTGGAAGTCGAGAACATTATCCCGGAAAGCAAAAATGGGTATGTTTGAAGGAATAGTAGTTCCAACAATGTTGTATGGTTGCGAGGCGTGGGCTATGGATAGAGTTGTGCGCAGGAGGATGGATGTGCTGGAAATGAGATGTTTGAGGACAATGTGTGGTGTGAGGTGGTTTGATCGAGTAAGTAACGTAAGGGTAAGAGAGATGTGTGGAAATAAAAAGAGCGTGGTTGAGAGAGAAGAAGAGGGTGTTTTAAAATGGTTTGGGCACATGGAGAGAATGAGTGAGGAAAGATTGACCAAGAGGATATATGTGTCGGAGGTGGAGGGAACGAGGAGAAGAGGGAGACCAAATTGGAGGTGGAAAGATGGAATGAAAAAGATTTTGTGTGATCGGGGCCTGAACATGCAGGAGGGTGAAAGGAGGGCAAGGAATAGAGTGAATTGGAGCGATGTGGTATACAGGGGTTGACGTGCTGTCAGTGGATTGAATCAAGGCATGTGAAGCGTCCGGGGTAAACCATGGAAAGCTGTGTAGGTATGTATATTTGTGTGTGTGGACGTGTGTATGTACATGTGTATGGGGGGGTTGGGCCATTTCTTTCGTCTGTTTCCTTGCGCTACCTCGCAAACGCGGGAGACAGCGACAAAGTATAAAAAAAAATATATATATATATATATATATATATATATATATATATATATATATATATATATATATATATATTATATAATTTTTTCATTCTGTATAGCCGTTTCCCACGATAGCGAGATGGCGTCAGGAAACAGACCAAGGCCCATTCGCTCACATACAGGCTGTTGGGGATGAGAGAGAGAGCTTGGGAATTGAGTCAGTTGTTGTTCACTGATGATACAGCGCTGATGGCTGATTCGGGTGAGAAACTGCAGAAGTTAGTGACTGAGTTTGGTAAAGTGTGTGAAAGAAGAAAGCTGAGAGTAAATGTGAATAAGAGCAAGGTTATTAGGCTCAGTAGGTTTGAGGGTCAAGTCAGTTGAGAGGTAAGTTAGAATGGAGAGAAACTGGAGAAAGTGAAGTGTTTTAGATATCTAGGAGTGGTCTTCGCAGCGGATGGAACCATGGAAGTGGAAGTGAGTTACAGGGTGGGGAGGGGGTGAAGGTTCTGGGAGCGTTGAAAAATATGTGGAAGGCGAGAACATTATCTCGGAAAGCAAAAATGGGTATGTTTGATGGAATAGTGGTTCCAACAATGTTGTATGGTTGCGAGGCGTGGGCTATGGATAGAGTTGTGCGCAGGAGGATGGATGTGCTGGAAATGAGATGTTTGAGGACAATGTGTGGTGTGAGGTGGTTTGATCGAGTAAGTAATGAAAGGGTAAGAGAGATGTGTGATAATAGAAAGTGTGTGGTTGAGAGAGCAGAAGAGGGTGTATTAAAATGGTTTGGTCACATGGAGAGAATGAATGAGGAAAGATTGACAAAGGGGATGTATGTGTCAGAGATGGAAGGAACGAGGAGAAGTGGGAGACAAAATTGGAGGTGGAAAGATGGAGTGAAAAAGATTTTGTGTGATCGGGGCCTGAACATGCAGGAGGGTGAAAGGAGGGCAAGGAATAGAGTGAATTGGATCGATGTGGTATACTGGGGTTGACGTGCTGTCAGTGGATTGAATCAGGGCATGTGAAGAGTCTGGGGTAAACCATAGAAAGCTGTGTAGGTATGTATATTTGCGTGTGTGGACGTATGTATATACATGTGTATGGGGGTGGGTTGGGCCATTTCTTTCGTCTGTTTCCTTGCGCTACCTCGCAAACGCGGGAGACAGCGACAGAAAGAAAAAAAAAAAAAAAAATATATATATATATATATATATATATATATATATATATATATATATATATATATATATATATATATATATATATACAGACATACTGGTGGCATGTATGGATCTGGAAAAAGAATATGATAGGATTGACGGAGATGCCTTCAGGAAAGTTTTAAGAATATACAGTGTAGGAAGACATTTTTATCAAGGGCTTAAGTCGTGTTTATGAGTAGGAAGAGAGGAGATCGAATGGTTCCAAGCGAAGGTTGGTCTGCGGCAAGGGTATGATGTCACCTTTGCTATTTATATTTTTATGGATAAGGATGTGGGGGGGGGGATCCAAGGGTCTTGCAAAGAGGGACGAGAATTTAGTCTGCAGAAGACGAGGGAGCTTAGGATGGGAGTCTTTTGCTGTTGGCAAATTCGAGTAAGAAATTGCAGAAGTTGATGACAGTGTGTGGAAAAGTGTTTGTAGGAGGAAGTTGAGAGTAAATGTGAGTAAAAGCAAGGTTATTGGATTTAGCAAGGTAGAGAGACAGGTTGGATGGGTCGTGATTTGAAATGGATAGAGATAGCGGGAGTGAAGTATTTTAGATCTCTGATGGTGGATATGGTTGGCAAAAGGAACCATGAAAGCGGAAATGAGAATTAGGGTGGGGGGGGGGGGGTGAAAGTTCTTGGAGCATTGAAGAATAGGTATGTTTGGAGTTATATCTAAGGACAGTATTCGGTGTGAAGTGGTTTTATCGAGTAGGTAATAAGAAGGTAAGAGAGATGTGTGATGATAAAAAGCATGTGGTTGAGAAAGCTGAGGAGTGTGCCATAATGGATTGGACGTACGGAATATGAATGATGAAAGGTTGACAAAGAGGATATATGTATCAGTAGCAGAGGGAACAAGGATAAGGGAATACAAATTGTATATGAAATCATTGAGTGAAAAGGATTTCAAATAACTAGAGCCTAAAACATGCAGGAGGGTGAAAGCCGTGCACAGGATAGACTGAATTGGAATTATGTGATATATTGGGGTCGACGTGGTGTCAGTGGACTGAAATACGTGAAGCGGCCGGGGTAAACCATGGCAAGGTCTGTCAGGCCTGATTGTGGATAGGGAGCTGTGATTTCGGTGCATTACACATGACAGCTTGAGAATGGATGTGAGCGGATGTGGCCTCTCTTGGTTTGTTCCTGGAGATACCTGAAAAACGCGGAAAACATGGAGTTTACCTCTATATTTGATAAGCTGACTATGTCTCATTAAGTAATGCTTCAATCATCTTTCGCTCATATATTCCAGAAGTTAATGATCTGTTCTGTAGTGTTATTTATTGGTGATGATGAGACGTCCTATTTGCTGTTGTGGGAATGACAGGGTTTCTGTTACTGAAAGATAGTGACCTGTAGTTTGTCATGTACGACCATTCAGAGTGGTTTAAGAAAAGACAGAAATAGAAAAGACATTAATAGAAAATTGATAAAAAACGACTTAGCCAGAACTATCGATAGAAAATATAAAGAACAGAAAACGGTTTAGACAAAAAGAAAGAGAGGATTACAGACGGATTAACTTGAAAAAGGACAAAAATGATATCGACATTGATAAAGAGACGCATTCAAAAGCCACAGAAATATATAGACATTAAATAAGAAATGACCAAAATAAATAACTCAGACAAAATCACAGAAATAAAAGCAAAACAAATAATGAATACCGCATATAAAAGCCACACAAGTAAACTGGATACAGATACAAAGAAATAAATGAAAGAAAATGAAACCAGATAGACGATATACCACGTCATATCCAGTATTAGTCAGTTACCCTTCCTTCCCGTTTTCTTTCGTTTTTTTCCTTTTTTTTCAACTTTACTTTCTCATTTCACTCCCATACTTATCTTTCATCTCTTGTTCTCTTTCCCAGTGGTGGTGGTAGATGTGGCGGCGGTAGATGTGGTGGTGGTAGATGTGGTGGCGGTAGATGTGGTGACGGTAGATGTGGTGACGGTAGATGTGGTGACGGTAGATGTGGTGGTGGTAGATGTGGTGGAGGTGGTGGCAGGTGTGTTGGTGGTTGTAGGTGTGGTGGACGTGGTTGTAGGTGTGGTGGACGTGGTTGTAGGTGTGGTGGTAGTGGTTGTAGGTGTGGTGGTAGTGGTTGTAGGTGTGGTGGACGTGGTTGTAGGTGTGGTGGTAGTGGTTGTAGGTGTGGTGGTAGTGTTGTAGGTGTGGTGGACGTGGTTGTAGGTGTGGTGGACGTGGTTGTAGGTGTGGTGGACGTGGTTGTAGGTGTGGTGGACGTGGTTGTAGAGTGGTGGACGTGGTTGTAGGTGTGGTGACGTGGTTGTAGGTGTGGTGGACGTGGTTGTAGGTGTGGTGGTAGTGGTTGTAGGTGTGGTGGACGTGGTTGTAGGTGTGGTGGAGTGGTTGTAGGTGTGGTGGACGTGGTTGTAGGTGTGGTGGTAGTGGTTGTAGGTGTGGTGGACGTGGTTGTAGGTGTGGTGGACGTGGTTGTAGGTGTGGTGGTAGTGGTTGTAGGTGTGGTGGACGTGGTTGTAGGTGTGGTGGACGTGGTTGTAGGTGTGGTGGACGTGGTTGTAGGTGTGGTGGTAGTGGTTGTAGGTGTGGTGGACGTGGTTGTAGGTGTGGTGGTAGTGGTTGTAGGTGTGGTGGTAGTGGTTGTAGGTGTGGTGGACGTGGTTGTAGGTGTGGTGGTAGTGGTTGAAGGTGTGGTGGACGTGGTTGTAGGTGTGGTGGTAGTGGTTGTAGGTGTGGTGGTAGTGGTTGTAGGTGTGGTGGACGTGGTTGTAGGTGTGGTGGACGTGGTTGTAGGTGTGGTGGTAGTGGTTGTAGGTGTGGTGGTAGTGGTTGTAGGTGTGGTGGACGTGGTTGTAGGTGTGGTGGACGTGGTTGTAGGTGTGGTAGTAGTGGTTGTAGGTGTGGTGGACGTGGTTGTAGGTGTGGTGGACGTGGTTGTAGGTGTGGTGGACGTGGTTGTAGGTGTGGTGGACGTGGTTGTAGGTGTGGTGGTAGTGGTTGTAGGTGTGGTGGACGTGGTTGTAGGTGTGGTGGACGTGGTTGTAGGTGTGGTGGTAGTGGTTGTAGGTGTGGTGGACGTGGTTGTAGGTGTGGTGGACGTAGTTGTAGGTGTGGTGGTAGTGGTTGTAGATGTGGTGATAGTGGTTGTAGATGTGGTGGTAGTGGTTGTAGGTGTGGTGGTGGTAGTGATAGTGATGATGATGGTTGTGTTTGGGGATGGTGGTTGTAGTTGTACCATAACTATATTTTGTGACATGTGAAGCGCATCAATTACCTCTGTTAATAGGAAAAGTTTAAATATTATTGTCCAGGATAATGGCTGCCAGTACCGATGTGGTGGGAATGTAAACTATAAGTGTTATAGTCAGGGAATAACAGCAGCAGCGGCAGTACCGCTTGGCACAGCAACAGCAGAGGCAGCAGTAACAGCTGCAGTAGAAACGAAAACAATGTAGAAAATAAAACAGCGGAAGCAGAAGAAAGCAGTGAAGGCGACATTGTAAGCAGAGGACAGAGCAGAAACAACAAGTGTGACTTCAGCAGTGTAAGGTCGTGACCAAGAACCAAATGAAATATATAACCAGTGAGGAGAAAATAGACACATGCAACACTATGTTGCACTACCAGCACCAGACACATGCAACACCTCAACCTTGAGAACAATCTCAAGTAACAACGGTGATACCGGCAGCAAAACGTTACCTGGCATCCGGTAACACCAGGCGTTACCTATAACAATACCAACCTAAGATGGATTCCGGAAGAAATGAAATAATGGAACACTATTGACGCCGTCGCCAGCAACAGTACCAGTTACTCCAGCTGTTGCAATATCATCAACAACACCACTAGAACAGAGATGCCCTTGGTCATCTCTCTCTCTCTCTCTCTCTCTCTCTCTCTCTCTCTCTCTCTCTCTCTCTCTCTCTCTCTCTCTCTCTCTCTCTCTCTCTCTCACACACCTCTTCCTTCTATGGTTCATCTCCTCCTTTGCTGCGCCTCTGTTCCTCATCATCCCGCCCTCATATGTATCTCCAAAATGTTTATACTGATCAAACGATCTTCCTATTCAATTTCATTATTGTCCCTATTTTCTTACTTTCCTCCTGATTTCCCCAGTTCTCCCTATTTCGCCCACTGCCCATTTTTCGACCCGCGGTAGGAAGTTCCCTTATCACTACAATATGGGGTTATTAAGGCTAATTAGGGAGTGTAATTAGTTTTGCCTTAATAGTGGCAGATTGCATCATAAAGGTAAATTAGGCACCAAACACATCATTATATTTAATCAGCAGAATGTAGTTTGCGCATCAATGGTGCTAATGAGCAGCTGTGAATGACACTTCTTCACCATATGTGCATAACGTACATGTCGTGTTCACTCTCACGTATTTCCTTGTCATGTTTCATGAATAAATTTGAATACCAAACCTGCCATAACAGTACACACTTTTCTAATGTTCCCTGTGACAACCAGGGCGGCTAAATGCTCTAATCAAGGCATTCTGATTAATATATATATATATGTATATATATATATATATATATATATATATTTTTCCCTGGGGATAGGGGAGAAAGAATACTTCCCACGTATTCCCTGCGTGTCGTAGAAGGCGACTAAAAGGGAAGGGAGCGGGGGGCTGGAAATCCTCCCCTCTCGTTTTTTTTTCTTTCTTTTTTTTTTCCCAAAAGAAGGAACAGAGAAGAGGGCCAGGTGAGGATATTCCCTCAAAGACCCAGTCCTCTGTTCTTAACGCTACCTCGCTATCGCGGGAAATGGCGAATAGTATATAAAAAAAATAATATATATATATATATATATATATATATATATATATATATATATATATATATATATATATACATATATATATATATACCGTAGCCTTAACCAGGTATCCAGGGTTGACGGTGGACCGACTGCCGCACATGGGTTCGAACCTGTGCGCTCGACCCGTTTTCTATTGGTGTTTAAAACATTCTGGAATCTAACTGACAAATTGGTGAATGTTACTATTAAATTTCTGATTTTCAATTAACCACTGGGAAACCGAAGACCATATGAGAAATTGATGTGAGAATTATATATCTGTGGAGATTTGTGTTATAGATCCGTAACTTTGGAAATCTATTAAAACTTTTGAAGAATTCTAAAATTCAGATCTGGGCAAATCTTTGCAATCCTGGCTCGTTTTTTCCGTGGGAAACTACCTCATTTTTACGTTACCTGAGACGGCGCGGACAACTGGATCCACTAATTGAGACCATCTCATTAACCAATACATATATATATATATATATATACACCCTGGCCTGAGCCAGGTGCCCATTTCATTGGCCAACCCCTAGGGGAGGATGAACAGCTAGGTTGACTGTAGACCTGCTACCGCAAACAGGATTCGAACCTATGCGCGCTTAAGCAAATCTTTGTTCCTGCTTAAAGGGAAGAAATCATATGTCAATCTACAGTTTTTACGAGTCAGGAATACAGAATAGAAAAGAATACACCAAGTTTCAAGGTCTGGAAAAACAAACTGGTTCAGAAGCCGTATGAATACTCAGAAGACGCTCTGCTTCGAGGCTCAGAGTTGATGATTCATTAAGTCCCTCAAAGGAACAATAATATGATCTAAAAGTTCAACCCTCTTGACCACAGGATCATGATCCTTGACCACAGGATCATGATCCTTGACCACAGGATCATGATCCTTGACCACAGGATCATGATCCTTGACCACAGGATCATGATCCTTGACCACAGGGTCATGACCCATGAGCACGATGGGATGTTAACCCTTGACAAGGACTTATGATACCCATGAGTATGATGGCTTAGTTTTTTTAATTGACTCATAACGGTTTAGGTCAGAGACCAGGCCAACATACCTAAAGGTCTTGCCATCCTGTTTAAGGCAATTCTTGATCTTTTAGACAATCAAGGGACTCTTTAAATCTAATGGGGCAAAAGTCTCAAAGAAGAAAGAAAGAAAATACCGTAAACATGAAATAGCTTTCATTTTACCAATGTAAAGGTTTTAGAGTCTGCAGGAACCCTTCAAGAGTACGTCAACTTTTTTCAGCTACAAAGATATTACAGTAAAATGCTTCTGTGTAAAGCCAAAGAGAAAACACAGCAGCGAGTGAAGGCAAGAATTGAATAGGGATGTTCTGGTGTTGTGTCAGTAGGTAGAATGTGCTGTGGGCGTAAGTTGGTAGGCTGTAATAGGGGTAAGTAAACATACTGTAATAATGGGTAAGTAGGAGTGATATTGGGAATGATTGAAATGAAGACATTAGTGGGTAAAGATGTAGATTTGGATAAAGAGGAGGGCTTGACTAGTAAATAGGAATGAGTAGATAGATAGTATACACTGAAAGACAAATGGGTAACATCAACAAAGGTAAGAAAATACATTGGTAGGTAAGTAGTTATGGAGGGCATTGGTAGGTAGGTACTGTAATTAGGGAGTGCTGATGGGTAAGTGGGTAGAGATAAGAGGAAAGTGAGGAAGGTGAATTGAGAGATGAGTCTGTAAAAAGGACGTAGCGTTTGATAATTAAGTAAAAAAATGATTTCATGGGTAAGGAAAGAAAGGAAATATATAAGAACTTTGAACATAGGAGACTCTTGAATGCTTCTGTCTTTTCAAAATAGGAAAAAACTCAAAATAGGTTTTTTGAAATAGGAAAATTATGAAAAATATTTAGAAAAGGTAGACTTTGGAAACTAGTTGTGTTTTCGTAATCATTTTCAAAGTCTTAAATGTCTTTAGAAGAGAGCAATTTGTCTTAGTAAAACAGAACTTTGAGATTTGAGGAGGAGAACTTTCAGATTACAGGATGCGAACGTTCAGACGACAGGATGCGAACTTTCATATTCAGAAAATTTCATAACGAGAAGATTTACAGGTAGGAGACACTGTGTATGTAGACAGCAAGATAAGAGAGATGATAGATAGGTGTAGTGTGTGTGCTGGTGTTTACATGTTGGTGAGGAGTTGGGTTGTGGGACGTCGTGGACAAGTGGGCAGGGCTGGAGTGTGAGGTGAGGAGGAGAGGGACACTGGGTGCACGAGGGTAAAGAGCTAATTACGTAGACCGCGTCAAGAATCCACACTCTCATTAGGCAAGTAGGCAATTAAGCAGACCGTCGCTGAGTTACTGGGATGCTAATGATCATAGAGGAGACGTATATCCCCCCCCCTCGTTGATGAGGGTGTGTGTGAGAGAGAGAGAGAGAGAGAGAGAGAGAGAGAGAGAGAGAGTAGAAATAAACATTCCGGTGTAAGTTCCACTTTAACCGCACACACACACACACACACACACACACACACACACACACAAGGATGACAATAATACGTGATGGTAACTTGGTGATATCTGCTCTGTGATGGCGGCAGTGGGGCCTACATGTGTGTTGTGTTGCTACGTTGTGAACTGTACACGCCTCATGATGCGGATTTCTTTCGGGAAACATATAATACATTGTAATGTTTCTGTAAACTATTAGAACTCTTGCCGAAGTGCGATATATATATATATATATATATATATATATATATATATATATATATATATATATATATATATATATATTGGAAAGGATCACAATTTTGCGCGTGATCAAGTATATTCCTATGAGTCCACGGGGAAAATGAAACACAAGTTCCCAAGTGCACTTTCGTGTAATAATCACATCATCAGGGGAAACACAAGAGAGAAATATAACAGTCAGTAATATAGAACGAAGAGACATAACTAGGACGCCATTTGGTAAACATGCGATTGTCTGTCTTGGACAGTCGCATGTTACTTTTCCCCTAAGGTTTCAGTATTTCTAACCTAACCTAACCTAACCTAACCTAACCTGTACATAAAGGTAATTCATTTTATCCTGTTTTTGCCCCTTTGGTCTGCGACACCACACTGACTTCTTAAGAACCTCTCGGAGTAATTATGGGTCAAGGAGGAGGCACATGTGCACTCCTACACCAGCAGCCTCCACCTCTTGCAGGCATACGTTGTGACCCCGTCAGGCTGCTCGCCACTTCCATGGGGCCTGAGGAGTTGGGGGTTTCCTTCAGATGAGCAAGGGTCGGAAGCAAGACTTCCTGTAATGATGTCATTAACTTTATTCCGCCGGGCGTGCAGTCTGAATGAACTCTTACAACCAGGAGCATCATGTCTGTAACACTCACTCACTTCTCTGCCAGTGGCGGAGGCACGGCGGAAGGCGAGACTAACCCATATTACATCTGAATCAAGACTTGCACCGAGGGATGAGTTTGAGGCACATATTACTCCACTTTCTGCTCCTGAGAGCTGGGCTGCTTGTGCGTCCCTCGCCATTAGCTAGACCAAGCAGTAGTTGGGAGGCTCCTGCGTAACATGATTACTGTGTTGTCCTTGGCAATTCAGGGGTGAGTTTCTGTGACGTCCGGTTGTTTCCCAACACCAGTAAGCTTTGGAAGTCTCCACCATCACCTCTCCTTCCTAACTGAGATGAACTGACCCTTTTTAAAAGGCAGAGCTCTCCACCTACCCAAATGCTCTTCATATCATATCTCTTTTCTTCTAAATTCTCTCTTAGACTTGATCATGTTTTACTTAAAGCCTGACCTCGATGAGAAACATTTCTGTGATTACAGACTTTGATGTCAACAGAAATGAGAGATTCCCTTAATTTGAATTTCTAAAGGAATTGTAGTTATGTCTTCCTCAGTTAGCCTGGTATGAAGATAAGTCTTCCTTAGCTAGCCTGGTCTGTAGATGTGTCTTCCTCATGCGACATGGTCTGAAGATGTGTCTTCCTCATGGAATAAGGTCTGCAGATGTCTTCCTCATGGGACATGGTCTATATTGGGCCTTCCTTATGTGACATGGTACGTAAGCGGGTCTCCCTCATGTAACATGATTTATATATGAGTCTCCCTCATGTAACATGGTCAGTAAATGGGTCTTCCTGATCTATCATGGTCTGTGAATGGCTTTTTCTCACGTACAGAGGTTTGTAACTGGGTCTCTCTCATATAGAGTGGATTTTAGATAGGTCCTCCTCATGCATTATGAACTGTAGATGGGTCTTCATTGTGTATCATGGTCTGTAGATGGGTCTTCCTCTTGTATCATGGTCTGTAGATGTATCATGGTCTGGCGATAGGTCATGTTCATGCATCATAATCCACCGAGACTAAAATAAATGCTATGATAATCATTGTAAATCTACATGAAATTCTTCAATTAATGAAAGCACTACCACATCTCATCGTCATTCATTTTTTTCATTCATCGCCGATGAAGAACAAAGACTAATCCTTTACCTCAGTTTAACGTGGTTATTCAAATGATTCCTTCGACCATTTCTTCTGCAGGAAGGTCCTCAAGATTATTCAGTATGCTGGTGGGTGAGATCGAGGCACTTGGCTGGATTTAATCACCAAAAGCCCTTATGATCAACCCTGAGGACATACGTACTGAGAATATTGTATCATTGATCAACGCGTTCCCATGTGATTAGCATCACGCGACTGAACTTGATTGGTGATTACTATATTATTAATCGTGAGTTATCAGACACCAAATTAATTTGAAAAAGGATTTATGTAAAAGATTTAATCCATCATAGTGAGAAAGATTTCTGTCCGGTACACTAACCCAATCTGGTGTATCCGAAAGTTAAAGATCATGTATCCGTAAACTGATATTGTAGTTCACCTATCCGACATTTGATTTAAGTTTATCCGACTCTGATGTTGGTGTGTTCGAACCTTAATGTTGGTATATCCTGACTCTGATGTTAATGTATCCGAATCCGGATACACTAACATCTGGATTCCTATGCTGGTGTATCCGAACTCTGATGTTGGTGTCTCCGAACCCTCATGTTGATGTATCTGGACACTGATTTTGGCGTATTTGAATCCTGATTTAAGTGCATCCTAGCCATTATGTCGGTGTATCGGAACCCTGGTGTTAGTGTATCCTGACACACATCTCGATGTACCTGGCTTGTGATGTTGATGTACCGGAACCTTGATATTCGTTTATCCGAACTTTGTGTTTCTCTCTGTTGCGTGTGCCGGTAGAGAGTGTGGATATCAGGGCGCACGTGTCAATATAACTTTTTCAGTAAAATGCTGCAATTATTCATCATAAAACAGGTCAAAAAACTCAGAATATTTTCCATTGATAAATTTTTAATCCACATTCTTGTATAATCATTATGTCTATATAACTTTTTATTAAATTTCCTGTCTTTTTTTGGTAACAATGCTCTTTGATCACACGCAAAATTAAATCCTATGAGTTACATTTCCATCTGGATTTCATAAATTCTGCATCAAACCTCCTGAATGAAAGATGTAATTCAGTGATTTTCTAAGTATAATTGACAAAAAGGAAAGACGACATGTGATAGAAGTAGTTTGTTTCATATGCTTAGTAACTGGGAATAAATATTCCCTATTTGCCAGTTCTCACCATGTTCTCTTCTCCTACAGGTATGTGGTGGGTGTCGAACCGCGGGACCCCGGCTGCCAAGTAAGCTTCCCTCTGTCTAAGTTCTGCCCACCTCCCACATGCTGCCGCAGGAGGCGCAGTTGATAGTTTCTAGTCTCTATATATATTTTTTTTTTGAGGGTCTGTTGTGTGGGGTACGATCTTCATCATGGAGGGTTGTGGATGGAGCTCCTGATGATGTTATTGTTTTGATTGTGTGTGTGTGTGAGTGTGTGTGTGTGTGTGTGTGTGTGTGTGTGTGTGTGTGTGTGTGTGTGTGAGTGTAAATGGTACAAGTCCTATACTTGTATTTCATCTTTATCAAAAATCCTGGAAGCAAGTTTTCGTCCTCGTCTTTTGTAGGAAACTTTTCCCACAGATGCCAGGAATCTTTTGCCAAGTCTGGTGGAAGGTGAAGGAAATATTTAGAAAGGATTTTGCATGTCATGGCTTCTGGTATGAAGACTGCAGCAGTGTGGACAGAAGCAGAAATAAACTTTACCATTTCTCCATCATTTACGAAATCTCTTGAGACGTCATCGCCAGGTTGTTAGGAGGGTGAAGCATGATGTAATGTTTGTCTTGTTCCAGATCTTGTAATAATCTCGCAGCTGAATGAGTTTCAGTGATTTCTTTCCCTCTTTATTCAGGGACGTAAAGAAGTACTGGCCTTCAGAATGCAGAGGAGGAGGAGGAGCAGGAGCAGGAGGGGAAGAATGATCTCTCGTGTGTTTTGAATTCGAAATTCTTCTCTTTGTTTTTCTGGAGTTGAGAAATTGTCTCTCAGGCCTCAAGCCTCTCCTCCCATGGAGGAAACAAAAGCAAACTTGGTCATCATCTTTTCTCTGGTTCCGACGCAGTCGATGTGGATAACACGGCCGTCTGCTGTAGCCTCTGAATTCATGTATTTTTTCTTATATTTTTCTCCATCTTAGAGGCTCCAATCACGGAGAAAAAAAAATTCACATCGAGGTACATCCTTAACTGATTTACGAAGACCGTTAGAGAGAGAGAGAGAGAGAGAGAGAGAGAGAGAGAGAGAGAGAGAGAGAGAGAGAGAGAGAGAGAGAGAGCATATATATAAAGTATTTTGGATGAAGTGGAAAATCTACTTTTTAAAGGACGGGCAAGAGGTAGTTGTTGGCAGTGCCAAGACTACGTGGAAAGATCCATAACACAACCGCTCATCCTCGCCTTGCCAAAGGCTGCACAGAAGTTATGTGACACAGTAGCTTGGCGAGCATTATGTGTCTAGCTGATGCCTGGGTGACACGAGACGTGGGCTCGCAGGAGCAGAAACCAAAGTAATATTTCCAGAGGTCATGGTTCACGGTCAGACTCGGGTAGTGTGACCGACTCGGATATGACTCTGTGTAATCAGTATGTTGAGCGAGATCCTCCTCATACATGAGGGAAGTACTCTCATGTCTTTGTATATACGGATCAACTTTTCAGAAGAAAAGAATTTGAGGCAAGTGGTTTTCTAGAAGCAGATTTACCTATCTGAGCTATGCGGAGATTCCTAGATAAGTTAGATGTTATGGTGATGATAAGTGCGTTTGCTGTGATAAATGGTGGTGTAACTGATCCAGCAGAAGCGATGGGAAAGTTGGAAGGGGTTTTAGATAGAGAGATGGGCAACAGCTGGGTTGTAGACGTATTACACTCAACCAGATTGCGTTTGCCGTACGGCTAAGTACTGCCCTAATCTGATATAACAGAGGAAGTTGTGATGAGCCGAGAGACAGATCAAACAAGAGGGATTGAAGCGGATTAGAATGAAGTGGAGAAAAGCAACGTTAAATCGTCAGCTTCATGTAGTTACCTTCTGAAGAAAGGAAGTCGTTCGAAGAGGACGATTGTAAGAAACAGAGGGAGAGGTGAAGTTGTTAAGAACTACGGAGATAAATCGAGCAGGGAGGAAGCGAGATGCATAGGAGGTGAAGGGAAGGAGGGAAACGAAACGAAGTAAGTCTGGAGGTGGGAACCCGACGCTATACTCTGTAGAAAGCTATCGATATCTTTCGATACATGAAGGACCACAACACTGATTCTTCCAAAGTCCTCAGGAAATGATGATCAGAAATTAGTATGATAGAAAATGATATCACCAGTGGATCTTGTTCTACTAAAGCCATATTGTTGAACAAAGGAAAGATTCTGAAATTCAAGATGTTTAAGATGTGAATTGATGAGGGATTCAAAGACGTTTCAAACAGTAGAAGCCAAAGCAACAGGACGATAGCAGGAAGAGTTAGATGAACCACCTTCCTATGGCATGGGATGTACCAATACACATTTCAGAAGCGAAATAGACGAGCAAGCACAGGTGGAAGTTCAGTAGGAAGGCTCTTTTATAGCAAGGGCAGGATGCCCTCAGAACCATAATTTTTTTTTTTTTTTTTTTTTTTTAGAGAGAGAGAGAGAGAGAGAGAGAGAGAGAGAGAGAGAGAGAGAGAGAGAATATTTGGCGGGACGTAAGATTAGCAAAAGGAGGATCAGTAGGAGAGCGAAATTTAGATTCGTCTCTCAAGTGGATCAGGGAAGAAAAGAGAACCAAAAAGCGTTGCTTTACCATTGGTAAGAGACAGCTACAATGCCTTCATAACGGAGGAGAAAAAAAAAAATGAACACTCGCGCGACAGAAGTTATTGGAGCATCGTGTGGTTGCAGAGCAGAGTGACCAGATGAGTGGATGACGAGGAGAGGTTGTCCCGTTATCCCCTGGGCACAGGAACGTCTCGCCTCAAGGATTACACACATGCAAAAGATCACGACCAGAGATGAGAGATGAAGGTTGTATGTTGGTCGAGGAAATAAAGTTTTCCCAAGTGAGAAGAACATGTCGATCCTGTCAGACTCCTGTGTTAACTTTGCTCTGAGGCAAAAAATCAGTATAGGTTTCTCTCAGATGCTGGAGAAGGATATGGGGTCTGAGAGTATGATGTCTGCCAATTGATCGTGTGTATTTAAGACTTGGAGTAATTACACGTGTATCTAAATTTCTTAAATCAGTCGTCTGTAGACTCATGGTGCCATTAGATGATGAGATATTAGGTGAGTAATACAAATTTATTTTCAATTTTGAGACAAAAAGTTTTAGTCAAAAAGGAGAAATTAAATTACAGTAGAACATTTCTGTAGAGAAACTCCCTTAACCGAACTCCTCTCATAACTCTCTTAACCGATACCCTCACATAAGTTTCCTATCCGACACCCTCTCATAACTCTCATAACCGAAACTCTTTCATAAGACTTTAACCGAAACCGTTTTATAACTCTCTTGACAGAAACCTCATAACTCTCTCACTCCAAACCCTCTCATAACTCTCTTAACCGTCACTCTCCCATAACTCTCATAACCGATATTTCTGTCAACTGAAACCCTGAGTCTCTTAACCGAAACCATCTCATAATACTCTTAACCGAAACCTTACTATAACTCTCTTAAGCGAAACCTTAATATAACTCTCTTAACCGACACACTCCCCTAACTCTCTTAACGGACGCCCTCAGATAACTCCCTTTAACGGAACCCTTCCATAACTGAAATGGGTTTAGAAACAAAAATCTCTTCCAAAAATATCAGGTTTTTCCGTCGTGAGAGGAAGGGGAAACGTGGAGAATACAAAATGTGCCCCACTGACCTGAAAATATATCTTTTAAAGATCAACTTCTTTTTGTTAACAAAGGTCCAACTTGTGCCATTTTGGTTAGATAATTCAGAATACCGGCATCATTAGTCCGTAATCCGAAAAACTCTATATTAGGAGTTTTTTCGACTTGGAGATAAATTATCTCTAATCCGAAAAGACACCCTTGGCGACGGGAATGGATGAAGGCAGCAAGTATGAATATGTACTTGTGTATATATGTATATGTCCGTGTATGTATATGTATGTTTATGTTGAAATGTATAGGTATGTATATATACGTGTGTGGGTGTTTATGTATATGCATGTGTATGTGCGTGGGTTGGGCAATTCTTTCGTGTTTCCTTGCGCTACCTCGCTAACGCGGGAGATGAATATACATCCGTCAATTCGTTCGTCAGTCTGTGTTTCTACCTGTCTGGCTACCTAGATAGTAATCTGCACCTCGCTAGTTTTCTCTCTCTCTCTCTCTTTCACATGTCTATATATCTTTTCACCTTCTCTACCCACAGGTTAACTAACTCCTCCATCATTTCCGCTTCATGAGGCTTTCTACGCAACTCTTCATATGTGGAAGAGCTATTTCTGTATTTTGATATGTATATATCGTCTGTGTGTGTATATATATATATATATATATATATATATATATATATATATATATATATATATATATATATATATATATATATATATATATATATATATACGAATAAAGTGCATATGAACGCGCACCTTCATAGAACATACAAACCTCCAATTGTATGTTCTATGAACTATGAAGGTGCGCGTTCATATGCACTTTATTCGTATTCATATACCTCCGCGTTGTACAGTTAGGTTCGGTAAAACGCTATCAGCTGGCTATGTGCGTCTGCTCGGAAACAACCAAGTATAGACCCCGTTGCTCACCATTGTGAGACGAAAGGTATTCGAGTACTCAGTATTTCGAATAGTTGTTTCCTATTATACAGTCCCATAGCCTAGCGGTTAGCATGCCTGCCTCTTGCACAGGGGTCCCAGGTTCGATCCTGGCTGTTGGAGGTTTGTATGATATATATATGTCCCTGGGGATAGGGGAGAAAGAATACTTCCCACGTATTCCCTGCGTGTCGTAGAAGGCGACTAAAAGGGGAGGGAGCGGGGGGCTGGAAATCCTCCCCTCTCATTTTTTTTTTTTTTTTTTTTTTTTTTTTTGATTTTCCAAAAGAAGGAACAGAGAACGAGGCCAGGTGAGGATATTCCCTCAGAGGCCCAGTCCTCTGTTCTTAACGCTACCTTGCTAACGCGGGAAATGGCGAATAGTATGAAAGAAAAGATATATATATATATATATATATATATATATATATATATATATATATATATATACATACCTACACAGCTTTCCATGGTTTACCCCAGACGCTTCACATGCCCTGATTCAATCCACTGACAGCACGTCAACCCCGGTATACCACATCGCTCCAATTCACTCTATTCCTTGCCCTCCTTTCACCCTCCTGCGTGTGTGGACGTATGTATATACATGTGTATGGGGGTGGGTTGGGGCCATATCTTTCGTCTGTTTCCTTGCGCTACCTCGCAAACGCGGGAGACAGCGACAAAGCAAAAAAAAAAAAAAAAAAAATATATATATATATATATATATATATATATATATATATATATATATATATATATATATATATATATATATATATATTATCCCTGGGGATAGGGGATTAAGAATACTTCCCACGTATTCCCTGCGTGTCGTAGAAGGCGACTAAAAGAGGAGGGAGCGGGGGGCTGGAAATCCTCCCCTCTCGTTTTTTTTTTTTTAATTTTCCAAAAGAAGGAACAGAGGGGGCCAGGTGAGGATATTCCAAAAAAGGCCCAGTCCTCTGTTCTTAACGCTACCTCGCTAACGCGGGAAATGGCGAATAGTTTGAAAAAAAAAAAAATATATATATATATATATATATATGTTTGTATGCATGTATATTTATATGTATGTAGGTGTTTGTTCCTGCTTTGGTCTCGAATGTTTTCATTAATTTTCCTGGCCTTTCCTTTCATATAGTCTTCCCCATGCCTGACTTGTGTCATTATAGCTTTGCGTAACATGTCTGCGTATATTTTTCTGGGATAATTATTCGTAAATGTCTTCAATTTGCACAAACATATGCAGACACGCCAAAAAACACACATACCTATACACAGAAGTTCACTTGGGAATACACATCTAAAGAGACATACATACATACATACATACATACATACATACATACATACATACATACATACATACATACATACATGGCTGTGCAAGCATACAACGTAGGCACACACTCGTGCAATCACATAATGGACATCATCTAGCTGGAGATACGACGCTGTGGGGATCTGCACGCGGGAAAGACTTGGGATTTGTCCTCGTCCCTGACCTGTCACTAGAGTCCCACATTAAGAGAAGAGCCAGGGACACGAGTGGTCTGATGCTCAATACTGAAATAGCAATCGAGTATATGGATGAGGAAGCTTCATCAAGCTGTCCATATCGTACATAAGGTTATAACTACAATATCCCTCTCCACTTTGGTCATTGCCGTTTTGGAAACATAAAAGAGCTTATAGAGAAGGACCAGAGGATAACAACAACGTTGGTACTGGAACTGAGAGAGCTGTGTTATAGGGAAGGGACTTGCAGGTCTTAGATATGCCCCTCGTGGAAGAGAGAAGATAAAGGGGTGACCTGATGGCAACCTTTGAATTTCTAAAACACATCGATGACATGAACAGCGAACAGTGAAGTGTTCTTCGGGAGATGCAGGAATGATGCCGCTAGAGGACGTAACATGAAATCAAGCAAGAAACTTGTATAAAAAAAAAGATGTAAAGAAGTCCTTTTGCTGTGTCAGTGCGATGAATGAATGGAATTCATGAAATGAGAAATTAGTAGTTGCGGATTGCGTCCACAAGTTTAAAAAGTCATACGGCATTAGGGAAGTTTCAAGAAATAGAGCCCCTACGAGAGTTAAGTTCTCTCAATGTTCAGCGCAAAATAGGAAATTACAATTGGGCAACAAAAAACACGACGAACATGCACCATTTATACATATCACTCACAAACACACACCATACATACACGCATGCAAACTAGGACATACATACACACTGTGAGACACATACAATTATATACACATATTGGCTCATCAGCGGAGGTAAACCACACATTTTGATCCTGACGTAATGACTGTGTACCCAAAGCGTCGCTCGGCTCTAAATGACTCTCCATCCAGAGCATCGCCTGACTCTAAGCGACTCTATTAATAAATCTGGCTGGGGATAGTGGGCCACGTGGACATATGTTGAAGCTAGAGGGGTCTAACCACTGCTATGCTAATAAATAACTTCTAATTCAATATCCAGAGCCACTTGCAGAGTAAAGAGAATGGATTTGTATTTGTTAATACCTACGGCTTATATATATATATATATATATATATATATATATATATATATATATATATATATATATATATATATATATCCCTGGGGATAGGGGAGAAAGAATACTTCCCACGTATTCCCTGCGTGTCGTAGAAGGCGACTAAAAGGGAAGGGAGCGGGGGGCTGGAAATCCTCCCCTCTCATTTTTTTTTTTTTTTTTTTTTTTTTTCCAAAAGAAGGAACAGAGAAGGGGGCCAGGTGAGGATATTTCCTCAAAGGCCCAGTCCTCTGTTCTTAGCGCTACCTCGCTAATGTGGGAAATGGCGAATAGTATGAAAGAAAGATATATATATATATATATATATATATATATATATATTTTTTTTTTTTATACTTTGTCGCCGTCTCCCGCGTTTGCGAGGTAGCGCAAGGAAACAGACGAAAGAAATGGCCCAACCCCCCCCCCCCCCCCATACACATGTACATACACACGTCCACACACGCAAATATACATACCTACACAGCTTTCCATGGTTTACCCCAGACGCTTCACATGCCTTGCTTCAATCCACTGACAGCACGTCAACCCCTGTATACCACATGACTCCAATTCACTCTATTTCTTGCCCTCCTTTCACCCTCCTGCATGTTCAGGCCCCGATCACACAAAATCTTTTTCACTCCATCTTTCCACCTCCAATTTGGTCTCCCTCTTCTCCTTGTTCCCTCCACCTCCGACACATATATCCTCTTGGTCAATCTCTCCTCACTCATTCTCTCCATGTGCCCAAACCATTTCAAAACACCCTCTTCTGCTCTCTCAACCACGCTCTTTTTATTTCCACACATCTCTCTTACCCTTACGTTACTTACTCGATCAAACCACCTCACACCACACATTGTCCTCAAACATCTCATTTCCAGCACATCCATCCTCCTGCGCACATCTCTATCCATAGCCCACGCCTCGCAACCATACACATTGTTGGAACCACTATTCCCTCAAACATACCCATTTTTTGCTTTCCGAGATAGTGTTCTCGACTTCCACACATTTTTCAAGGCTCCCAAAATTTTCGCCCCCTCCCCCACCCTATGATCCACTTCCCTGGGATTAGGGGAGAAAGAATACTTCCCACGTATTCCCTGCGTGTCGTAGAAGGCGACTAAAAGGGGAGGGAGCGGGTAGCTGGAAATCCTCCCCTCTCTTTTTTTTTTTTCCAAAAGAAGGAACAGAGAAGGGGGCCAGGTTAGGATGTTCCCTCAAAGGCCCAGTCCTCTGTTCTTAACGCTACCTCGCTAACGCGGGAAATGGCGAATAGTTTGAAAAAAAAAAAAAAAAAATATATATATATATATATATATATATATATATATATATATATATATATATATGTATATATATTTTTTTTTTCATACTATTTGCCATTTCCCGCGTTAGCGAGGTAGCGTTAAGAACAGAGAACTGGGCCTTAGAGGAAATATCCTCACCTGACCCCCTTCTCTGTTGCTTCTTTTGGAAAATTAAAAAAAAAACAAGAAAGGGGAGGATTTCCAGCCACCCGCTCCCTCCCCTTTTAGTCGCCTTCTACGACACGCAGGGAATACGTGGGAAGTATTCTTTCTCCCCTATCCCCAGGGATATATGTATATATATATATATATATGAATATTGGGCAAAGGATGAGAAAAATTGGAAGTAAGCAAGAGTCAGGAAGTGGATGAGGAATGGGAGGTGTTCAGGGAGCTTGTGCTCACATGCCAGAGAAGTGTGTGTGGTGTGCGGATGGTGGGATGTGGGCGCGTGAGAGCGGGTTGTGAATGGTCAGATGAGGAAGTGTAGCTGTGAGAAAGAGTTGGGCGTCGTGTGTGTGTTACCTGCAGGGAAGGAGTGTGAATACATCGGAATGTATGGAAACGACAGGTAACAGGAAACCTCATAGTCCATAATATGTCTATATATAAAAAGAGATTCTAAATGTAATGGTATGCGCTATGGGTTGAAATGGGGAGGAAAAAAGTGGTTTATGAGTATCAAGACAGTAAGGCGTGTGTGGGAGTAGGAAGGGGGGTGACTTGGTTCATGGTGAAGGTGGGTCCCTGGCAGGGGTGTGCGATGTCACCATGACTGTTAAAGCTGTTTACGGATAGGATGGTGAGAGAGGTGAACACGAGGGTCTTGGAGAGAGCGTGGCAGGTGTGCTGTTTCATGGGTGAGGAGGCCTGGGATGTCAGTCAGCTGATGTTTGCTGATGACACAGTAAATCAACAACTTAAAATTTCTTCACCTTTTGTCCTACCCCTCAGAGGTTAGCTTATCCAAGTCCTTTGGCTCTTCAGATAGCGTACTGCACCCATGTCCAGTGACCAGGATGAGTTCCTGCACTTCTCTGACGCAGTCCCTCTAAGTCCGAGGCATCTTGCTTCCCTTGTTGTCTACAGCCTTCCATTTCTGGGTTATATTCCTCCCTCAGTCAAGTCTTCCCTCAGTGATTGCATTTCCTCCTATACTCAGCAAGCTTCCCAGAGTAACTTGGCTAAGCTGGTCCTTCAACGAAAGACACAGTTTCTCTAAGCCAGAGCGACCCCCGACCTCAGAAGTCATGATCCTTGATATATACAGTAGACGGACAGACAGGACATATCAGGTCACCCAGGAGAAAGCTGTACATATACTCTCAGTTTTCGACATTTCTCAAATGCCTTAATAATAAACTGCGTTAAATACTGTCTTTCAATAACAGTTACAGAACAAAAAAATTGAACAGTAGAATAACATTCAGCGCCTCTTCATCTATCCCATCAATCCTTAAAGTTTACCCTCCCATAAAAGAGGGTATCTCCTTCAGACGAAACCACAGGGCATACATTACCCCTTCCACACGAGAACACATGGCATACATTACCCCTTCCACACGAGAACACATGGCATACATTACCCCTTCCACACGAGAACACATGGCATACATTACCCCTTCCACACGAGAACACATGGCATACATTACGATAAATAATTTTATGTGATTTATTGTTGGCTGTCCCTCTCGTTTTCTACAGCTTTCGTTTCGCAGCCTCTCTCTCTCTCTCTCTCTCTCTCTTTCTCTTTCTCTCTCTCTCTCTCTCTCTCTCTCTCTCTCTCTCTCTCTCTCTCTCTCTCTCTCTCTCTCTCTCTCTCTCTCTCTCTCTCGTATCCGTCCTCGTTAATGTGTGTCGGATTATATTTTTAGAGGAGGAGTCCTCCACGATATTAGGCGGCCATTAAAGGCTTTTTTTTTTCTTCCTCTGGCAGGATATTTACATTCAATACCGCCCCTTTGATCCAGGCAAACACACACCTGCTTCGCCTGAGGCAAGTGCCCTGCCCCCTCCCCCCCCAGCCCGCATACACCAGTAATTATTAATTTATTCACTTTTTTGTAAACCTGTGTAGAATAACACT
This sequence comes from Panulirus ornatus, assembly GCF_036320965.1. Classification (NCBI taxonomy): domain Eukaryota; kingdom Metazoa; phylum Arthropoda; class Malacostraca; order Decapoda; family Palinuridae; genus Panulirus; species Panulirus ornatus. The sequence goes on along the minus strand of NC_092243.1, from coordinate 76,792,389 downwards.
GGTCGATGTGGGTAAATATGTGAACACTGCTGGCGTTCGGGAAGGTCAGCAAGTGGCTTTAGAATTGTGTGTTGTTTTTGTATTATGATACACAGCAGTAGGTTGTGTGTTGTTGTGTTTGTTTATCTTTAGTAAGACCAGATGGGCTCTTCTCAAGTTGGTTAGGTATGGTGTAATACGTCTTGGCAGCTCGTTGCCGTCGTACTTCACTTTAAAATGCATTATCAACCTATTCGTTGTGGCTTTGAATGAGACATTGAGGTCATGTATCAGTCAAGGTGATTATTAACAAAAACGTGATCATTGCATGAAGAATATCAGCAAGGAGAATAAGCAATACTAGCAATCACTTCAAGCACACTACTCATTCAGTCGCAACAGAAGCAGCGTGAACAACGTCGAGATGTCAAGCAATGATGTGGGAGTGGCGTACCCAAAGGTAGAGTCCCAGCCTGTTTCATAGACGTTGTAGAAGGGTTAGTGAGTTAGATCTCTGCTATATATGGATAACCCACGTGATGAATGATGAGGTACGCCCACGTGATGAATGATGAGGTACACCCAGATGATGAATGATGAGGTAAACCCACGTGATGAATCAGATGGTTCTGGAGATGATTCGTCACGAGACATTACTTCTTCATGTGTGGAGAGTCAGACGGACTGAAAGACGAGTAACAATGTTTACTTCTGTTACTGCATCAGCTGGTGGCTGTACATGTGTTACTGCTGCTACTGGTGCTGGTGGTGGAGTCTTCACTTCTACTGCTGTTGTTGGTCACGTTATTCTACTACTACTAATACTTCTGCTGCTACTACTGATATATTACTACTATTAGTACTGCTGCTGCTGCTATAAGTACTACAACTGTTACTACTACAACTGCACATCTTGGTGGTTATGTACTTCCATCACCCACCACAATAAACATATCACTGGATCTGTCTTGGAAACCCCACATTGCTCAGGTAGCTAAGTCTGCCTCGAAGAAAATGGATGTCGTGTTTAGATACTGAAAATTCCAATTTTCTGAACAGTTTTTGCGATTATGCAGAGGATGGATTTATTCTTACATGGACTGCTGCTCTCGCATCTGGGAAGGTTCTAACTCTGTCTATTTACTCGACAGATTTGAGTCTCAAGCTAACCGAGTCACCACCTCTCCCAGTCTGACCTCAGATATTGACTTATTTTCCCTACGTTGCAGTATTGATTCTGTCTCTCTCTTCTACACGTAATACTCCGATTTCTGCTCCCGAGGACTGGCTGCTTGTGTGCCCCCCGCCATTAGCTTGACCACATGATTGTGGGCGAGCTACTGCGTCACATGATCACTGTGTAACTTCACTCAACTCAAGGATGAGCTGTTGTAATGTCCTTACACTGCTAAATAATGGAACTCTTTACCTTCTCACGACTTTCCAAACACCAACAACCCCAGCGATGTAAAACGACAGGTTTTCTTCTGATTTCCTTTTCTTCTTCTTCCTCCTCCTCCACCTCCTCTTCCTCTTCCCCCTCCTTTTTATTCCTTTAACAATTCCAGTTATGTTTCATTTGCCAACATGGCCATCATGAGAACTTTAATCTGACACTGAAGAACCATCTTCATGAAGAGTAGAAGTGCTACATCTTTATCACTACTAAGTGCACAGCTCCAGCTGGCTCTTGTCCATAATGTCATGTTCCACTGAAGGACAGAGTCATGCGCTCGCTGAAGTATGCGTTATGCATGACGGTCGCTGCTGCCCGGCACATTTCGGGATATTTTAGTCCAAATTCATAAAACTTGTACGTCAAGCGTTCGAAGCTTAATGGAAGCGTATGGACGAGAATACTGCTCGGTGTGTTGAACCTTATGGCGTGAGGTCATAAGGCTGAGTATATATAGAGTGTTATCAAACCTTCCTAACCAGTTTCTGTCGTGTTTCCGGGTTTGTTTGGGTCAAGATTATTCCCCACATCATCTGGTAACGTGTCTGTTATTTTGGCTTTTATCTGTCGGTTGAGTTGTGGTAGAGGTTGGGTTTGTTTTTCTCCTTCTTGCGTCCGTTGTTTTATATATTTTATGTATTTCATCTTATGTACTTTATATGTATATCTTTTTTTCCTTGCTACCTCCATATGTGTACTGATGAGAGAGATGTGAGAATCACGTGGAATGATGACCTAACGGGAAATTCGTGATATGAATGAGTTAGATAACATATGTATATATATATAAGGCATCTCGCCCCGTGCTAGACCTGTGCCATACCGTCATGCTATACGTGCATGAGGCATCGCACCTGGGCTGTACTGACAGCTGACCTTCATGAGGCATCGCACGGGAGCTATGCCGTAATGCTGCACGTACATAAGACATCGCACCTGCGATACCATAATGTGGAACCTTCGTAAAGCATCGCGTTCGTAGCTATACCGTAGTGCTGCTCTACGTCAGGAGAGCAGGGCTTCTGAAATCTAAATCCAGTTTGTATTGGATTTGAGCCGAGCTGTTGATAGGAGGCAAGAGCAATCTCAAATCAGGCCAATGGTACATCTGCATCAGTGCGGAGAGGTGAGAAGGGAGGAGGGAGGTTTAGGTTCTGGCAACTGGTGAAAATAGGAGGCTTAGTTTTTAGCATTTGGTGAGGTTAGATTGTTCAGTTTCTGGCAGCAGGTTAAGATAGGAGGTTCAAGATCCGAAGGTCGGTGAGAATAGAAGGTTCAAGTTGTGAGAATAAAAAATTATAGCGCCAGCAGTAGGTGAAGACAGAAGGTCAAAGTGTGAGAAAGAACTCACAACTATTAAGATTACTCCCAATATCACAGCAGGTATGACCTGCACCAACCATGGATCGAGTAAGTAATGAAAGGGTAAGAGAGATGTGTGGTAATAAAAATTGTGTGGTTGAGAGAGCAGAAGAAGGTGTTTTGAAATGGTTTGGTCACATGGAGAGAATGAGTGAGGAAAGAGTGACAAAGAGGATATATGTGGCAGAGGTGGAGGGAACGAGGAGATGTGGGAGACCAAATTGGAGGTGGAAAGATGGAGTGAAAAAGATTTTGAGTGATAAGGGCCTGAACATGCAGGAGGGTGAAAGGCGTGCACGGAATAGAGTGAATTGGAGCGATGTGGTATACCGGGGTCGACGTGTTGTCAATATATAGGAGAGGCGGAACTAAGACATCGTTGGTGCAAAAGTGTTTGTGATGGTCGGGTCTGGCACAATGCCTATCATAAGATTTATCATTTGGTCAAGACAGGAAACCTTCTACAAGTTTTGTTCCGTCAAAGCTGTGCAGTTTCCTCGTGGTTGTCAGCCAATACTGGATCACTCGCACATCCCTGTATCCTTCTGTAACGTGGTTGCCACACGGTTCATCCAACGCTTTTCAGCAAGCTCGCTCGATCTCCTCTCCTTTATTGCTGTCCACTCCACATCGTTAATCAAGTCCCACAAACTCAAGTTACGAGTGGCATTCCTTCAGTGAGGCCTGGATGACCGAGTTCCTCCTTGATCCATCCTGCCGCCGTGGTTGTTGTTCGTGTCTGGTCAGACGTAGGATAGATTCCAGCAAATCATTTTAAAGAAACACATTGAACTAAGGAAGATTGAGACGAAGGTGGAGTTTCGCATTTTATGAAAGAGAAACCTGCCTTTGAAGTGACTTATGCAGTGGAAGAACCGTATGTTGTACTATTGCTATGACACGTTAAGCAGTGAGTGGAAGTTAGTCCACCTCACTGAAAAACGAAATTGGACCAAGAGCACAAACCCACCCTTGTTTATGGTGAACATTTCTAATTAACAACTTGACCAGGATACTTCTTGTGTCTGAGGCTCTACCATTAGTGTTGTCTGCTCAAACAAGGAAGTTAACTGTGTTGATATTGCGAGATCGATTTATGATTTGGAAAAATACAGTTAATTGATTAACTGTGACGTGAACATTTGTAAAGGTGTAGTGTATGCTAATAGGTCAAAACCAAGTGCTCCAAATTGTTCAAAAGGATTAATTAATACTAGTAACATTTTAACTACCAAGAGTGAAATGCGTATCACTAAAGCAGTTAAAAACAGTTGTGATTATGGACAAAGATGATTATTTGCTTAAAAATCATTTATCTCATGTTATCACATAACGTACTTTAAACTTGGTAGAAATCCTTGAGACACTGTTGATTCTTACTTTGGTTAATAACTGAAGTTGTTTTTGAAAGATAATGATTCTCTCATCAAAAGACTGTCGTCATTGTCCCCTTCATTGCCATATAAGTATAGACATATAAAAACACATAAACCAAACTATACAGCAAGGCTCATATTGAGTTCAGTGGGCTGCATCACTTAAAAGTTATCAAAATAGTTAGTTTCTTTATTAAGCTCACTTGTGGGTAATATATCAGAATCTAATAAGATGAGTAATGTGGATTTAGTTAACAAGCCTAATGATCTCTAAAGTCAGTTTTGATTTCAAACTTATAAAATTGAAGTGTCATTCTTGTTCGCAAAAGTTCCAGTTGCTGACACGAATACTTACGATAATCTTGATTTACCTGTTTTAAATTTTGTGTTTCTGGAAATGATGGATTTGTGTACAGAATACTGTATATTTCAGTTTAATAGAGAATATTATGCTCAGAAATTTGGTAAGGCCATGGGTAACCCTCTTTCACCAGTATTAAGTAATTTATGCATAGACTTTTTGAAACAAAATTACCGAGGGATATCTTGCCCTCTAAGGCAATCTGGTTTAGGTATGTAGATGACGTTCTTTTTGTTTAGCCAACAAGCGAAAATTTACAAACATTTCTGCCCCTGCTTAATAATTTAGTACCTTCTACCCAATTTACCGTGGAAGTGGAGAGTGATTGAGTGTTACATTTTTTAGATTGCTTGATCCATAGAATTGGAAACATGCTTAAGTTTAGCGTTTAAAGAAAACCAACCAAATTTTTCTTAATATCTTCATTACTACTCAGCTAAACATGATAGAATTAAACAATTGTCCTCCTAATCGAAGATTCCTTGGACGTCACGCATATGCAGTCTAGAAATGATTGATGAGTTTGTTATGATATATTCTATTGGATCCAAGTTAGAGTATCCTAGATCTTTCAGTGATAAATTTCTTCAGTTGGCAAAGAATTCATTTTATAGAGTTAGTACCAATCCTTCCTCTGATACCTAGAATCTTTTAGTTCTCCCTTTAGTGAGAATTTTACCTTAGCTCTCAGCTCATCCAGAGCTGTTCATGTGAATGTTGCTTTCAACAATAAGAACAGCATTAAGAATATCTTCATCAAACACTTGCCAGAAAATTCTGTGGGTCGTGTTTACCGACTTGTGAGGATCTCTGTGTAAGACATACTCAATATACATAATTGCATAAGAACATGACAAGATTCAGATGGTTTGTTTCATTATGTTTTAGAAATTATGATCATTGTATTGACCCAGGTGGTGCTGATTTGATTATAGTCTGTAGTTCCTTGATCAGAAAAATGAAACTATGCTAAGAATTGTAACGTGAATCTTAGTGAAGGTCTGTATAAACTGGATGGTTTTGTCGTTGGTAAAATTTGTAAATGGTTTTCTATCATGACCACAATGTACATGGTAGCATTGCCATTGATACCCTGACTGGACCATATATCATATAGTATCTGGTAACTATTTTCAAAAGGGAAATTAGTGTCTCCCTTGAACCTCTATATCACACATATAATAGAGGAGCTTCGATTTATTCATAGACCATTAACCTATTGCCCATTATTCAGTCCCGCTTTCACACACCATTCCACTACATGGGCAACAAACGGACGCGCGAATATAGATAAACCTCAAACTACAGCAACCGACCAATAGTAGGACGGGAGAGTGATATGATGACGTCATGAATGACCACTACAGCAACCTACCAACGGAAGGAGAGGAGAGTGAGATATGGTGACGTCATGAATGACCACGACAGGAGCCGACCAATCGAAATAGGGAGAGAATGAGATGTGGTGACGTCACATATGACCACTAAGGGAAACGACCAATGGGAAGACAAGAGGGGTGTGAGATATGATGTCATAAATGACCACCAAGGCTTGGGGTAGCTGCACAGTATTATCCCATCCGGGCTTCTAACACGGCTACATAGGCACGTCCTTCGGTGCCTTCCTGTATACACTGTCATCCGCACTGCTATCGACTGTGGAACACCACTGATGAAACGGGAGGAATACAGTGAAACGCCGAGGGAAACATGATTCGCCTTTGAAGTGAAGCGCAATGAAGAATTTTGAACTAGTGTGCAGAAGAAACGTTGAAATTAGTGATGTAGTTTATAATCGAACAACCATGTGTGGTGTTTTGTATAGATCTATTTCTATATCTGATTTGTTGGTAAGTCTGTCTATTGCCCTGTCTATCGCTCTGGTAGCGACTGGGGTACCATTTAGCTGTTCAGCAGTGTCGTAACAGTCTTAATGGTTTTCGCTTGTGGGAGAGTCAAGAACAAGAACAGCTGTTCCCTTATGCACGCGCGTGCTAGCGATTCTGTGCACGCAAGGGCGTCACTGTACGTGTCATAGGTCCCGTGCACGCGCGAGTGGTAGTGCATGGTGGTGCGTGTGTCGAAGAATGAATGTATCACAACTATTATAATCTCTAATTTTTTCTCCCTTTTTGGTGAATGTTTGATAGATTCTCTCTCTCTCTCTCTCTCTCTCTCTCTCTCTCTCTCTCTCTCTCTCTCTCTCTCTCTCTCTCTCTCTCTCTCTCTCTCTCTCTCTCTCGACATATGTTTGAAATCAGTTCCAGTGAACCAGACATCAGTGATTATTGTGCCACACGGGCGGCAGCTGACTGGAGTTGTCTTAGACATCAGACAAGACTTGTGGTGAGCCTTACCGTTATGGCTAAATCTCGTCGTAAATACTCGTAGGTTTGCACTAAGTAATTACCTACTTGGAATTACCTTTTAGCTCGACAAAGGAATTCTACACTCTTGGGGCCCCCATCTCTTGGTCATTCTCTACTGTCGTGCTGGGTTCCAACCTTATGTATGCTGTCCGTATCTGTTATTTCCTTTTTCCATTATCCCATTCATCCATCATTTTATGCTATAGAAATACTGTTCCACATCTTCTAAAATCAGTTTCCAGTATATCTTCACATTATATCCTCTCGTAGCTCCATCTCTACATCTCTCGAAGAACTGTTCACCGTCCACGTCATCGATCTGTTTTAAAAACTTAAAGGTAGTGATCAGGTCACCCCTCACTCTTCTCTTTTCCATTGTGGCCAACTTAAGGCTTCTAGCCTTTCCCTGTAACTCAGTTCTCGTAGTTCTGATACTATCACTGCTGCTATCTTCTGGACCTTGTCTTTTAGCTCTTTGGGCTTCTTTAGATGACCATACTTGAGAAGCATATTCTAGTTTTGGCCTCATATAGCGTGTGGGCAGTTTGCTGAAAGTTTCCATATCCATGAACATAAACGCATTTCTAATGAATGCCAGGAGACAGTTGTTCTCCCTAACTGTTCTCCTAAGGTAGGACTCTGGTGACAGATGAAGGACGATGTCAACTCCCAAGTCATTTCCAAAACACATTTCTGCAGCTGATATCCTGCAACAGACTGCTCATAATAAGGCCATATTTCGTTACGATCCACTTTCATTACTTTACATAGATTCAGGTTGAACTTCTTGAACCCTTTTAAGGAGTCTCTCAAGAACCTCTTGTTTGCGGATGGAGTCCTTAAGATTTTTAGCTTCCCTCGTGACCTATGCATCATCTGCAGACATATTCAGGGGAGATTCGGCCAGTCATTCACATAGATCGAGAAGAGTAATGGCCCCAGAACAGAACCCTGCAGTACCCCGCTGGTGATCTTACTCAACTTTGAGAAGGTTCTTCCAAGTTGCGTCCGTTGTTCCCCTCCACAAAGATATTCTTCTCTCCCTAGGAGGAGTCTTCCCGTAGTTGCTTCCTGATGATCTACGTTGGTAAGTGAATAATAAGATCTAGCAGCGATGGTGGACGCGTCTATCTAATCCTGGTGAACTCACTGATATGTTGGTAAGGAACATTTCCTGTACACACTCACAACTTGTGTCTCAGTGAATCCATGTCAAAATGATAATCCAAATTCATCCAGTCTGTCTCCTTATGAATGATGTTCATTCATCATCAGTCCTATACCAGCTCTCAGAAGTAAGGGTTTTAATGCTTTCTATACAATCCGAATTGCTCTATCATTGTTATCATTGTGTATTTGCTCTGGATCATCAGAATATTTTGTAAAGTTATGTAACATCAACACCTTTATGAGTTTCTTGTCAACAGATACTCTTTCCATTACTTATTGTGTGAATGGGCCGTATTCCACGATCTCTTCAAACTTTAAGCTCATCCTATATAAAAAGAGGCCAATCCTCCTTCTCCTTTGCCTTATTCCCCTGCTCATTATCATATACCCATCTGGGCAGACCAGGCGAGGTCTAATCTCTGTTGTAAGCTTTGTCTCCGCGACTCCGGCAACATCAGATACGCTTTCCCTCATACGATCCTTGAATCCCAGCTTTACCATTATCTATTAATCCATCAACATATGAATGTATTATTTTGCCGTCGGACATTACGGTCTCCTAACACTTCTACCCCGGCTGCAGTGTGTGTGTGTGTGTGTGTGTGTGTGTCTGTGTGTGTTAATATGGAAGACCCTAACCCTAGATCTCCTAATCCCCTAACTGCAAACGCTGCCCTAACTCGTATGCTCTCATATCTTAGTCCCTTGATCCCTAAAACCCGTAAACATTAATCCCTAAGCTTCTAATCCCCTAATCGCCCTGAGCCTTTAAATCCCCAATCCTCTCATCCTTAATCCAATTAAACCTTCACTTCTAATCTTATAGTCCTAATCAGCAAGAGATTACTCAATCCGTAATCCAATGAATAGCCGGAGTCCTAACATTCTAGTCTACTAATTCCCTAATCCCTGATACCCTAATCCCTAATCCCCTGTACCGCAGGAGGTATGTCACCATCAGCAGATCACCCCCGTTTCCCCGGGGGAGTTATTGGACCCGTCAGCTCCACTGTGTTCTCTCCCCACCCTCGCCATCTCCTCTCCCCACCACCCCGTCCCTTCCCCTATACCCTACCCTCTCCCACACCAACCTACCTCCCCTCCACCCCCGCTGACTAAGGGTCAATACGGAAGGGCTGGAATGTGTGTGTGTGTGTGTGTGTGTGTGTGTGTGTGTGTGTGTGTGTGTATACGCGTCCAGATATCCCTTGAATTTATCCCTCTGTCTGTATGTCTGTGTCTCGACCTATCTGGGTATAGATATCTGCCTGCGCGAGAACCTGCGCGTGCGCGCGTTTGTGTAGGTGCGTGTGTGTGTGTGTGTGTATGTATGTGTGTGTGTGTGTGTGTGTGTGTGTGTGTGTGTCTAAAAGACACTGTTTATTTTGCTTAATGTATTACCAAGGTTCAGAGCGCCTGCATTCTGTTATTATTTCTGTTATTATTTTCTCTCTTGATTATCTGTGCATTAGAACAAGCCCTCTCTCTCTCTCTCTCTCTCTCTCTCTCTCTCTCTCTCTCTCTCTCTCTCTCTCTCTCTCTCTCTCTCTCTCTCTCTCTGTCATCTGTCCCCGACCTACTCCTATATCTCCACTACCACATTTATATTTACACCCACCACAATAACCACGCTAATCTACGGGAGTGAGTCCCCTCCCTCCCTTCCTCGCCCTGTGTTTATTGCCTCCCTGGGGAACCATCTTATATACTCCCTCCTCTCCCTCCTCTCCCTTGACCCGCCACCAGTAATCATCGGCTGAATGCCCAGTTCGCACCTCATTCCATTGTAACGCAAGTGACGCTAACAACAGTTATAGAAGAGCCACATATGCGTAAGTGGATTTTCTTTCCCGTTTTCTTGGTAGCGAGGAAAACGGGGGAGTAGCGAACCCGCTTTTTCTTAAGGTTTTGCGAAGTAGTCCGTTCTACGTTTGCGTGCCGTTTTCTTTTGCTTTCCACGGTGGCTTTGACTGTGTTAAACTATTACGTTTCTGACTGACGTATACCACAGTTGTCTTCATGCTTCCGAACTTGATAGTCATTGATATAATGACTCATTTTTTTTTTTCATTCGTCTGTGGAGTCATAGTTTACAAGTTAGTGGTCATATATGACGAGGGTTTGAAGGCTTCAAATACATTTCAATACCCTGAAGGTCAGAATGATTTCTTTGTTCCCACGCTTCTGTATCTCTTTTTTTTCTTCTTCTTCCCAGCTGCAGAATTCGTAAATGGAGTTCGGAATTCATAGAAGTTAGAGATGTAGAATCTTTTTCTGAGACCTTGGCATGTCGGGAGCGTGTTGGTGGGGTCCGAACCCGAGTTGCTATGATAAAAGAGAGAGAGAGAGAGAGAGAGAGAGAGAGAGAGAGAGAGAGAGAGAGAGAGAGAGAGAGAGAGAGAGGAGGGAGAGGGAGAGGCAAATGAAAGTATTGGAACAGGAGCAATAAAAATACAGTTGTTACCCCTTGACAAAGGTGGAGTCAGAACATGGGCTTGATGGACCCGCTGTGAACGGGCTGGACCGTCCATGGACTTTATGGAATATACATGGACCGTGAAGGACCGTCCAAGGACTTGATAGGCCGTCCATGGGCTTGATGGACCGAAAATAAACGTGAAGGACCGTCGTAAGACTTTACAGACCGTCCCTGGACTTGAGGGACCGTCCCTGGACTTGAGGGACCGTCCCTGGACTTGATGGACCGTCCCTGGACTTGACAGACCGTCCCTGGACTTGACAGACCGTCCCTTAACAAATGATGTTCACATTACTAAGGTCAGGCATCCCATCTACTCTGGGTAGTAAGAAATCCAGGAACATAGGACCGTCTGTAGATCTAGACAACCTGAGCCACATCGCCAGATGATCATGGAAGTAAAATAGCAAAATTGTTACATCCAGAATCCTGGAAGGCCAGTGGACGCCTCCAGCTTTCCAAGTTCACACGTGAAATACACACAAGGCTGGAAAACGTAATGACTTTTACTACACAAACGATGGAGGTGAAAGTTGGTTTCTACCAGTTTCTCTTTTCGTTTCTTTTTTCGATTGATTTTCTTGTCTTTAATAAACGTTTATCAAATAATAGAAAATGCTGTTGTGGGTCTTTCCTTTTACGAGTAATATACATTTTCCCCCTACCTCCCATGCTGCAACAGGTGTTGTATTATCTTTAATGCGGAACATTTCATTTGAGGATTGACGTAGCTTCGCCCTTTTAGGGTTGGAATTTATCTATTTTCAGTGTGTGTGTGTGTGTGTGTGTGTGTGTGTGTGTGTGTGTGTGTTTAAAAACGAGTAATTTCAGAAATATGTCGCAATTTATGCTTATCAATATGAATCTAGATTTATAAAGGCTGAAATTCCAAGCTTTTTAAATTCCTCAGGTATGAGCACACTAAAGGGAACATTTATCTTTTTTTTAAGTGACGATAACATCTCGGCGCGCGCGTATCATCCTGCACGTCCTATTGGAACTTTGCCTGTATATAAACATTTGGACTTCAAACTGGTCGAAACCTATGTTGCCTTTCACTGAAAATGTCCTAATGGCGCTATAGGGAAGGCAAAGTGAAACTGAAATCAAAAACGAAATATATGGAGTATTTGGATAGTTTTGGATATCATAATACAGGAGGGGAGGACGAGATCCGTCCGGGACACCTATTCTTCATTTGCTAGACTTTTAACTTTTTTGATATTTTTCTCCAATTTCAAACTCCGGGTTTTTATAGGTTTCGAAAAAACGATATTTCTGGTACAAGTGATACTCAAGTTTAATGCTTTTTTGCAGCTTTTAAAAATTTTGCAACTTATTTTCATTTCTTTTTTTTTTTACTCTGTGTGTATGTGTATGTGTGTGTGTGCGCATGAATCAGATTTTTTTTTTTTGCACATTCTAAATATGTTTACTTATCTTTAGCGATTTCTTGTCTCTAGTTCTGACGTTTTCATGTATGGGTTACCATGAATTTCGGATATTTCTAAATTATTTTGAATTCTGGCTATGTTAAGTGTGCTTTACTTACATGTGAATTATTATTTGATTTTCCGAACATAGCTCAAGCTTTTAAGAACTTACTCTCATCATGTAAGGCGCTTTTCTCATTGCTCCTAAGGGGATTAAAATGTATTTATTATCATAAAATTCTGGCATTTTTTTTCATTTTTACCACAGAAAACGAGAACAAAAGGAACCTCATATGGCAACATTATGGTCGTGATCCATTAAAATGCCTAACTTGGCAATATCCCCGTCTTGGGACCCATTAAACAGGATCCACACTATATTTAAGATTCTGTCCTCCATTTCATCCAACCCGTTATGATTTAAGACTATCTTCTTCCTCAAAATAGGATGAAGGAAAACGAAAAAAAGTAAGATAAATATCTCCTTAATTTAGTAAAGAGGCAACTGTGGTGATATAAGTTGCCAGTTCCTTCTTTTCTCCCCGACATACTTCACGTTTCGCTAGGTCACTTTTACACTTCCTTGGTGATGATAAATTTACATTTCCCTCTCCGGTGTAATGAATGCTCGCATATTTTCCTTTACGCCAGACTGGTGAGATTAAGTACAGGGTTGCAGGCGATGCAGTGCTTTTGTCTATGTGAAGAATGTCTTTTTATAGACCTCTCTCTCTCTCTCTCTCTCTCTCTCTCTCTCTCTCTCTCTCTCTCTCTCTCTCTCTCTCTCTCTCTCTCTCTCTCTCTCTCTCTCTCGGGGCTGCCACCGACCAGGGAGTTTCTACCAGATCACAGTCTAAACGTTCATTCTCAACAGAAAAGATGCCTCATCCACAACACATTGCCGGAGTATCGGGAGGGTTTAATGCAAAGTAGGCCAGCACTTCAGTGGCCGTCATGTGTCACTCCTTTGGCCCAGGTAGTTGTTTATTCTTCCTACCTCTCCCATACAGGGGCTCCCGGCTTTCAGTTCAAAGCAACACAATCTCTCCATCTCACACATAATGCTTGACAACACGTAACAGACACGATTGGTTCTTTGCAACTCTATATTTTCTTGCGTTGTACTCAAAAGTGCACTTGTGCTTATCGTGTTTCATTTTCTTCGTTGTTATCAGCAAATACTAGATCACGTTCACCACTATGACCTACTGCGAGGTAGCACAAGGACACAGACGAAAGAATGGCCACCACTAAATATACTAAATTGGGCTAAGCCAGACCGTTATTGTCCGGGTGAGGGGCTGAGGTCAGGTTGAACTCCTCTTATTCTCTCTGACCTTCGTAACCCAGGACCGGGTTGGTCAGTGACGCGTTCTCTTTGTCCTGCAGTGGTGGACTCGGTCGCTTGTGGCAGTGACGTGTTCCCTTGTTCTAGAACGGCGTTAGTTCTACATCCTGGTGGCGGGCCATCATAGAGTTGTATGACGGTGGTCATGTTGGTCTGGATGTGGATGACAGGTGCTTTCTCTCTAACGTGAATGGCTTCTAATATCTGTCGTCTCCTCCGATCACTGGAACTAGTAATGTTTCTGGTGTTATTCATTATAATCTCGTTAGTCTCGTTCCATGTTTTTGTTCATGATGTTGTTTGATTCCACCTTCTTGTAAGTGAAGCGAGAGGCGGCAGTTCAGGGCGCGGGTCGTATGTCCGATGTAGTTTATGTGTTGAGGCTGACAGTCCCCAATATTGCATCGGTACTCATATACCACATCGGTACGATTCAAACTTCCAGAGCGACCTACGATATTGCTGCTCATTACGAGCGAAAATGTTTTCGGATTATGACATTATCAGACTGATATCTTTGTCTTCATCAATCGCCTTGTAGTTTCTGGCCACAATATCTCTCACGACCTTCTCGTTCTTTCGATATATTGTCGTAAATGTGTTTGCAACATCGAAGTACCTTTCAGATGTCGGCAAGGTAAGCTTTATCTCCTGGTGGATGGAATAGCCATGAGGTTCCCCGTGGGGGTGTTCTTTGCGCAGGCATTAATGTCCTATGTCGAAACTACAGCACTGCGACCTGAGAGCATGACATCCCAGATTTACTGCAGATATACAGACGATATTTTGATCTACGTAGATAAACTCGCTGGAAAACCTCCGTAACCAACACCAATAAACTTCAGGCTTAAGATTTACAGTAAGTGCATGAATGGAATAAGTTAATGCACTCAGAGGTACAAGTGGAGTGTCATTCGTGCATATAATGTGGACATCATGGTGTGGCTTTTACCGTTCCTGGGTGTGACGCATTCAACTGCTGCCTTAGCGCGAACGCACAGGTTCGAATCCTGGCTGTAGCAGTCGGCCAGAGTCAACCCAGTTGCTATATATATATATATATATATATATATATATATATATATATATATATATATATATATATATATATATGTAATGAGATGGCCTTGATTAAGGCCTCAGTTGCTGTCTTAGCTAACATAAGACTATATGATGTAAGTGTATCCACATCAAATCCATTTTCCTCTTGCCAATGAATGTGACTCGTATATTCACAATAGATTAATAGAAAAATGGGATATTAAAATATCTATCAGCAGGCATGGAACGACCAGGGACAGCCCTTCCTTTCTTCATTAATCTATGCTAATTTTATGCATGAAGAGACGGTTGTGCCCATTATGTGGGAGATGATCTTATTACAAGTAATGATGATGTTTGTTCTCACACACTAAACTGATGATATGGCCAAGCCTAGAGGGAGGGAGTTCGTCTGCCATGAGACGTCTCCCTTCCCTGTTGAGGGTGGAGGTGGTGAGAGAGAGAGAGAGAGAGAGAGAGAGAGAGAGAGAGAGAGAGAGAGAGAGAGAGAGAGAGAGAGAGAGAGAGAGAGAGAGAGAGAACAGGCGATAGAATTTTAAGGGAAAAAGGAAAATTAGGGGAAAAAGGTAAGCGATAAAAGACAGGTGTGGAGGTGGGGGGGGGGGGGGGACACCACAACCAGACGAAAAACAGAAGCAAAACTTAGAGACAAAAGAGCTGGGTCGAAAAACCCGAGATCAGACACGTCTCTCACCAGCGGGACACACACACACACACACACACACACACACACACACACACACACACATACACACACACACACACACACACCTCCCGCTTCCTTCACCGATGAGACATACAACCTTGTTTTTTTCCATATTGAAAATTCCATTTTCTTCAGCAGAGACGTGGATCTCTCGTCCTCTTCTTCAGTGAAATAATCGTGTTTTCTTCGTCAGTGGGACGTACATCAACCGTTTTCTTCATTGGTTGGGCATTGATCCCCTGATTTCTTGATGGGTGACACGCACTTCTCCTGCTATCCTCGGTAGAGAAACGTTAATCATCCGTTTCCTATAATAGTGAGACATATATCTCCCGTTTTCTTTAATAGTGACACATATACCACCCGTTCTTCTAAACAGTGAGACATACTCTTCCCGATTTCTTCAGTAATGATATATTCATCGGAACTTTTTGCTTAGCCATGAGACACACACACCTTGACGCTATCTTCAGCAGTGAGACACAAGTCCACGCTGTCCTCAGCAGTGAGATACAACTCCACGCTGTCCTCAGCAGTGAGACACAACTCCACGCTGTCCTCAGCAGTGAGACACAACTCCATCCTGTCCTCAGCAGTGAGACACACAACTCAACCCTGTCCTCAGCGGGGAAACGCCATCTCTTATGTTACAGTCTCGTACTGAGAAAGCCTTTTAAGGAAGGACTTTAAACGAACTCTCGTGTATAAATCATCCTTAAATTTCTCTTCTCTTTTCCACGACATAAGACACACTATCACGGTCATATTTCAACTATTTGGTTTACAAGTTTGTTCCGCTCTGGAGTGAGTGTAGGATGAGTAATGAGTAAATGTGAATTTTACTCACCTCTTCTGTGGAAGGAGACTTTGGCTAAGTCTGTTGATTAAAGGGATGAGACCCTTACTAAAGGTCGTAGTAAGGGCTGTGGTGGTCCTTAACGAAAGGATTGAGTCCTTGGTATGGCTGTAGCCTTTGTGTGTTTTGTCGAAGGAATAAGGCCTTTATTAAGGGCTTTAGTTATTGTGCCTTTTTATGGAGGGACGAGACATTTATTAAGGGTTGTAGCCTTTGTGTCTTTTCATGGAGGGATGAGGCCCTTGTTGTCAAGAGATGCAGCCCTTCATTCTGCTGATATAGACTGGGGCCTTAACTAAGACTGTAATCCTTGTCTTTGATGATGGAGGGATAAAGACTATAGTAAAGGCTATAGCTTTTGTTTCGGCCAACGGGATATCGGGCCATTTTAGAGGGTTTTAACCCTTGTCCCAGCTGATTGAACCTTTAGTAAGGGTTGTTAGCCCTTGTGTTTGCAGACGGAGCACTGGGGCCTTTAGTAAGAACCCTAGCCTTTGTCTCCAACGGAGAGATTAGGCCTTCCCTAAGGACACGTAGCCCTTATCTCTGCTGAGAGAGGGATCAGACCGTATTGAAGGACTATGGAGTTTGTCTCCTGCCACACCCAGACCATCACGTAGCCTTCGTCGGCAGTGTCATGGGCGAGGTAGAGGTCATCGCACACCTTCCACTGTATTTACAACCCTAAGCACACAGCTTGTGCCGGTTGGTCTCGCTTTGTAAAGGAAAACAATTCGTAATTTCAGAAGATAAACGAATTTGGATTCTATATCTATTCGTCCGCTGCTGCAACAGATCTGTACACATTAAGAGCCGTGACCTCTAGCCACGTAGGCAGGTAGTGATGTGTTTGCTGCCCCCGCCCAGGGAAGTAGTGATGGGTTTACTGCCCACACCCAGGGAAGTAGTGATGGGTCTGCTGCCCACACCCAGGGAAGTAGTGATGGGTTTATTGCCCCCGCCCAGGGAAGTAGTGATGAGTCTGCTGCCCACACTCAGGGAAGCAGATGGGGTCAGTAACTTCGGAAACACGAGTGACTCTGTTCTCAGTTGTCATTATTCGTTGTGTTTCTTCCTGACGCACTTGGCTTGCCAAGATCACAGTGTTGAGCCACTTATTCATTTCAGAGGATGAAGAAATATTTGTTTGATTACATGTATCGATTTTATCAAATTGTATTTTAATCAGGGTATAATAACGTATGATTATATAAGAATAACAATTCTACTATTTGCTGTCCTCCAGTTTTCGTGATTTCTATACAGTTATGAAACATTTTGTTTGGGATAAAGAACTGCTCACAGATGGATACGTACGTGATATATCTTTGACTAGACATAGTGATTCCTGAAATTCCCCAGGCTGTTATGTCTGCATTTATCATGACTAGTCTGGAAATGTATAGAAAGTCCCAACCCATTCCAGCCAAATCCTGGACGTTCACAGAAACCAATTTTAGCTGGATTTTCCATCCATTGTCTATGTTCAAGTTCCATTATTTTCATATGTACACATCAACAAAGAATAAAAGACTAAAATTCTTTAGAAAAGAAATGTATAAAAAGCAGAGAGATAGATACAATCTTCTCAGAATCTATGTTGCATAGAACCTGGAATGTCTGGGGCAGAAGTGGACTGGGGTGTACAGTGTTCGTCTGATGGCGTTCGCCTGGGTGGGTATCCGACGTAATCCTACTCTGCCTCTGTGGCTTCTTTTAGGATTAGACCAAAAGCTTTTATATTCCCAGACTTGCAGGCCCATGCCAGCTCGCGTGGATGACAGCAAACATCCTTTGTCATCTCATCACGTAACTGTTCTTGCGTTATCGAACATTGATTTTACTAGACATAGAGGCATTAGCCAATACGGAACGCCTTCATCTTGTGACCCCAGATCGACTCAGACAGGTAGATGAGCACCTTCTTAAGAGAGCTTATGTGACCTCGTGTGACCTTGGCTAATCACCCAGGTCGTAAATACGACAGGTGCTCGAGCAAGTAGAATACTGACTTTCACGAAGGCAGTTCTGATGCGGTCCGGACTTCCACCAGTCATCGTCCCTCCTTCATCCCCGATGGGTTATCGTCATGGCACTAAGCTGCCTTCACTGCTCAGCCATTACCACCCCCGCGTGGCAAGGCCCTGGTGTCGCCTGGAAACGTCCACCATGCGACTCTAGTCAGCTCATATTCCTGGACAAAAGAACCCAGGTGACTTATCTTACTTCCCATGCTGACAAGAGCTTCGTGGGCCGTCACCATCATCTGCCTCCTGCAGCAGATAGGATAACCCGGGGCCACGTGACCTCCTTCCTGCAGTACAAATCAATTATAATCAACTGCCTTTATCCTACCCGACTAAAGGGCGTCTCCTCCCTCCTCCATCACTGGCAGCACAATTACGGGACTTCGGCAAAGCTTCTATCTTCCTGCTGCACAATCAGTGGATCACGGAACTCCACCCCACGACGACGACGACGACCACCACCACCACCACCACCACCGTCTGCCTCCTGCAGAAGCTCCACGAGACCCGGCGACGACTCACGTTCCTCACTGTGCTCCTGCCTCGCAGCTACAGCAGTTTGCCTTGAAATACATGAAATGTGTGCTGGCAGAATAAGGCATTGTGTATGACCCGTGTTTCCTGACCGATTTCTTAGCTTATTAATACCAGAAACAGGAAAGTTCATCGCTAAAGAATCCTTAGTAATCATATATATATATATATATATATATATATATATATATATATATATATATATATATATATATATATATATATATATCTGTGTGTGTGTGTGTGTGTGTGTGTATCCACCTTTTCCCATAGACTGGCAGTGGAAATGTGAGAGATGTGCATAAAAAGTTCCCTTTCTGTTATATCGGAAATCGGGATAGGGACACCGATCCCAATCAGAATAATGGAGAGGATATCTTGCTCCCTTCAGATTTCAGGAAGATTAACACAGACGCGGGAAGACGCCAGCATATGTTATACCCTGAAAGAAAGGAGAGGAACAAGACGATATACTCCTCCCTCTGGAGAGGGTATGATGTAGAACGTGTCGGAGTGAAGGCATTAGGCTTTTTATAATGGCGTCCACACACTACCCTGCATCGTGAGTTCTGATACATCTTGAACACGGTTTAAGCTCTTCATGTTCCTGGAAGGGCTTCAAGTTTGCTCATTAAGGAGAGAGAAACTCTACATTCTGCCTGAACTCTGCAGTGTGTCGTGTTATAAAGGAAGGGTTTAATGATATTGTAATCCTTTAGGGATTCGTGGAGACCCACTACTGTATATGTTTATCATAGCACGGTGGCTACGCTGCACCTCACATGATCAGAGAAGTTAAGCAACGATTGGTTTAGTTAGTGCTGGGATGGGTGAATTCATGGGAAGGCAATATGTTGTTAACTTGTGGTGAGCGCTACGGGCTATCCCTACCTCGTTGTATGTACTCACTCTATCTCTTTGTATATATATATATATATGTATATATATATATACATATATATATATATATATATATATATATATATATATATATATATATATATATATATATATATATATATATATCATAGTCGTATATAAAAGCAGATCATGTTAGACACCAACACAGCAGGATATAATGGTATTAAGATTAACGTTATCGCTATGTTGATAACATAGCGGAGGCACATGCTACCTCTGCTAAATTGTCTACTGTTAAACTGAGCGGCGAAAATTAAACACTGCCAAGATAATCCGCGCTGCTGAAATTACAATGGAAATCCTTTCTGTCCTGATTTGCATACAAGAAGCAACTCTCTGCGTGTATAACAATATTATCATCCATATATTTTCATTACTGTTATTATACGTTAGAGATCTTAGACGTCATCTCCTTGTATGCAAATAATCGGGGCTGAAATTCTTCCCGTAGCTCAGCAAGTCTGATATCAATATTAAGCAGTTTGTAGTCTATACCAAATGGAAATTTATCTGTTAGAAAGTTGAAACTCTGACTTCAGAAGTAACTGACTCTTCCATTCGTGACTGACTGATAGAATCATGCATTAAGGGTCACTCTACCCTGACAGTGCTGTAGGGATGACGGTCTCATGCTTCATGTACCGTACTGCTTTGTTCCCTCGTCTGTAGGTGGTAAATACACGTTATTTTACCTGCATGATTGGTACAGAACTCTGTACTGTGAGCATATGAAGAGATGCTGAGAGCTTTGCTTATATATATATATATATATATATATATATATATATATATATATATATATATATATATATATATATATATATATATGCACGCATGCATTCATACATATATATGTGTGTGTGTGTGTGTGTGTGTGTTCACCTTTTCCCTCTTTAATAATCGCTTGATTTACTCACATCTGCTCAGTCATCAGGCGAAGAGACGTCAACTTCCAGACTCCTATAATGTCAGGACTTGACCTTATCAAGGTGGATGGGGAGGACGCATACGTAGCGAGCCGGGCAAGAGAAGCGATTCTATTAACTGCTGGGTATGTTCTACCTGCTCTATCCATCCTTGACTGGGAACTGCTGAGTGGCCGTGAAGACTAATGCCTGAGTTCACCTGCCAATTAAAAGCAGGTGAAGGTAACCATAATGAGAACTCTTCCCTTATCATGAGTTTCCATTTGCCATAATTGGATGATCACATTTTGATGCAGTTTGCCAGGTTGTGTTTGGAGAGATTCCTTGAATGTTGCGAGAGCTACACAGGAGCACCTTCTGACGTGTGCACTGGTATTGTCCCAGACACTGAGGTGATGGTGACCACAACGTAATCTATTCATGTGAAGTCTTCAGTACTGACCTGGTCACGAATATTCATGGGTCATGATGGTTCTCCAGGTCGTGCTGGGGTCATGGGTCATGATGGTTCTCCAGGTCGTGCTGGGGTCGTGGGTCATGATGGTTCTCCAGGACGTGCTGGGGTCATGGGTCATGATGGCCGACATGATCAGGTCGCTGGTGTTGTTATAACACATGATCAGCTTTACACTATCCTCACTGTTGACACACGTGACCATCTTAATGATGACCTGACCATGTGGCCGCTCACCACCTCTGTAGGCAGGAGACATGTGGCTGCCGGAGCGAAGCTAGGCTGTAGTGCCTTCGTGGGTGTTGCAACGAGAGTTGTTAAGGGTTGTGTCTGAGAACTTATTCGTCTACTTCAGTGTTGATGTGTCCGTTGTTAACCAGTGTCTGTCACTATTGAACTTCATAGTGAAGAGCTACCCAGCCGGAACACTTCTTAAAGGCTCTTCAAATGAAGGAATTGATAACAATCATTTCGATTTAGCTGTTGGATCACTAAATCCTGCAAGGTCTAACACTATATTTCCTTTTGATAACCTCTCTAAGTACTAAACATATGTTCTGGGTATAGGCATAGAATCTTCTAATTGAATACTACATTTTTCTTCTGCATTCATTTCTTATTTTGAAGATGAACACTTTTATTAGGATTCAATTATGATTTATCTTTGTGTTGTTGATATTTTTCTCTAGTTGTGTTATTAACCTCCATATGTTTGCCTCACAGTGTGAGTCACATATATACATTTAGTATAAACACAAATCCTCATTTTGTATGTAAAGGAAAAGCTAGTTGACCTGAGCTGACGAAGTCATGAGGGTGTCTGCTGTTCACGAATATGGAAGTTAATGTGAAGAAGAAGATGTGTGTGTGTGTGTGAGAGAGAGAGAGAGAGAGAGAGAGAGAGAGAGAGAGAGAGAGAGAGAGAGAGAGAGAGAGAGAGAGAGAGAGAGAGGCAGACAGAGGAATAGAGAGAGATAAAGGGAGATTTTTGATAGAATGTATAAAAATGAGACAGGAATAGAGAGAGGTAAACAGAGACAGAATTACAGACAGAGGGGAGGCAGTCATGAATAAAAAGAAAATACATGAAGAGGAAACACAGTGTAGGGAAACACGAGAACCTAATTCACAATTTTCCATACCATTGTGAAAAGAAGCCCTGGAAATAGCTACATCATCCTCGACCTCTGGAGACCTTAAACTTAAAACTGATTCTCGACACGACGTCTCCTCCTAAAGTACTGGGAAGGGGAAAAAAAAAAAAAACATTGTTGACAGATGGAAGATTAAATCTACGACGCAAGTGATCGTAAAACTAGTTTAGCGGAGCCGGAAAAAACTTGTGGAAGTGTGTCGGGGAGAGTAAGTTGGTTGGTTCTGACAGGTGAATAGCCTCACCGTGAAAAACAGGAGTTCTTGTCTCACAACTGCGGTGGACCAAGTTTTATCAGTTGTTCTTTTCCGCGTTACTTTATTGTGTTACTATGGAGGGACCTCCTCCTCCTCCTCCTTCGCTCACTCTCTTTCCCACATCTCTCTCTCTCTCTCTCTCTCTCTCTCTCTCTCTCTCTCTCTCTCTCTCTCTCTCTCTCTCTCTCTTGGGAGAAAAGTTTTACACTTGTGTTGTCCCGTCTCAATATTGTGTACATATGTACCATGTCTTTATTCCTATGTACACACACACACACACACACACACACACACACACACACACACACACACACACACACACACACACACACGTTCTAACCTATGTCAGATAACCATTTTCTCGACCAGCCCCTAGGGAGGATGAACAGCTGGGTGTACCGTGGACCGGCAGCCGAGACGAGGATTAGAACCTATGTGGGTTTGATCCAGGCGGCTCCTGCATGCATGATGGTTAGTATCGTTAACTGCTACACCACGGAGGTCCATGTGTGTGTGTGTGTGTGTGTGTGTGTGTGTGTGTGTGTGTGTGTGTGTGTGTGTGTCGGGGGGGGGGGGGAGTCATCTCTTGAAAATTCTCTATTTTCATACAACTATTAAAATTCATGTATGGCGTCTGCATTAATCATGTGCTCAGTCATTCTGCTCCACTCACCCCTACCAGTCTATCTGTCTATCATGTATCTATCTGTCTATCTATCTGTCTATATGTCTATCTATATCTGTGACACCCGTTCCTTCCGGAAACTCCCATCAAGCGGTTGGTGACGGAAAAGTCTCCACTTATCCCTGTCCTTACATGCCTCCCTCACATACCCCATTCCACGCATTCTTCCACCATTTCTCTCCCTCTCCAGTCCTCTTCCACTCTATTTCCTGGTGTCACAGGTGGTCTTCCTCTCACACCAACCCCTTTAATCGTACTATCATACACCCTCATTGTAAATTCCCAGTCTTACATTTTTTCCACATGCACAAACCACCTCATAGTATTAAGTTTCACCCACAGTACAACTTCCATTGCATTACCTGCCTTACCATATCTTTCGTACATTTCCTTATCACTTTCTTCATTCCATCTGGTCATACCACATGCTTCTCTCAAGTGGTTCATTTCCACAGCCCACATTCCATGTCATGTTTCAACTGTGTAGTTCAAGATCGGAAGAACTGTGTTGTCGCCTCCACCTTAAGGCATTTCTTTAATTTTTCTTAAGCAAGTTTTTTTCTTAATTTCATGTTATGTTATTCATCCATACGTCTTTCGAAGAGCTGTTCACTGTACACGTCATCAAACAGTTTTGAAAACTTAAAGATTTTGATCAGGTCACCCTTCATTCTTCCCTCTTCCAAGATGGGCAAATTCAAAGCCTCTATCCTAGATACGTAACTCAGTTGTCATAATTCTGGTACCATCTTTGTTGTCCTCCTCAAGACCTTTTACTGTACATTGGCTCTTTGAGCCTTTGCAGATGAGGTGACCAAACTTGAGAAGAATATTATGTGTGTATATATATATATATATATATATATATATATATATATATATATATATATATATATATATATATATATATGTATATATATATATATATATATATATATATATATATATATATATATATATATATATATATATATATATATATATATATATAACATCTGCCACATATTCCTATATTTCACACACAATAATATCAAAGAACACTGAGTGTTCAGCTCGTCTCCCCACAGCACCATTTCCTCCTTCATTCGCCCTTCCCTCAAAGGAACAGCTGTGAAATTGCTTTTTAATTCATTCAAACATTTCATCTTGTCTCTATGCAAAGGGTCTCGCCAGCATTAACTTTTACTCCAGTTTTTCTTTTGCATTAGTGTGCAAGAGGAAGAATACTTCTGGCGTCTTTCCATTGATTAGACAAAATCTTTATTGATTATGACATCAGAGATAGGCTCCACGCCTGTGTTAGGTTTATAACAGACATATTCAACCAACTTTTGTTTACATTTACAACACAAGTATCATTGCAGGTCCAGTGTTCCTATGTCTCATATTGGATTCTTTGTTCCTAAGGGTGTAGACTGTGAGATACGGGAATAGAACTTCCATACAGATACACGAACTGCACGAATGATGCTGTCATACACCGCATGATACCTCTATGCTCCGGCTGCCTGGTCTCTCTTCATGTGATATTCTAGGCTGGTAATGGCGATGCAAATATTCATATGATATTCAGAGAGATCAGGCCAGCTTAACACCCAAGGTTGCAGCCAGGTCAAGTCATATGTACCGCTTTATTAAATTCTAGATTACGTGCATATCAAAGCTGTAACAGAGCTCTTGTTCCCTCTAATATACATACATATACATATGAATGTCAGTATATATATATATATATATATATATATATATATATATATATATATAAATATATATATATATATATATATATATATATATATATATTAGGTTTTTGATTTTTCCATACTTGCTCGCCGTTTCCAGTGCAGTAAGGTAGCGCCAAGAACAGGTGAAAGATGGTCCCATTCGCTCACATCCACTCGCTAGCTTTCATGTATAATGCATCGAAATCAGAGCCTCCTCTCCACAGCCAAGCCCCACAGACCTCTCCTTGATTCCCCTTAATCGTTTCTCATATACCAAAGCTAAGCATATAGACCGTGCGTCGCCCCCTGTATACCTCATGGGTCCAGCTGATTCCGTCCTGTGAACTTCTCACATCCTTCTGCATGATCGGCAAACCCCGTAATTCAAAATCCCATTCACTCCATCCTTCCAGCCTCCTGTTCGGTTCCCCTTTCTTGTTCCCCTCTCTTCCAACATGAAAATTCTTTTAAGGTATCTTCTTCATATGTCCGAACCACTTCAGCACGCCCTTTTCAGCTCACTCATACATACTCACACACCTCTCTCTATCCTTTTCATTTCTCGTTCGACCATCTCTCCTCACAACACCCACTGTCTTCCCACCTTTCGTTTGCAAGACATCAACCATCTCCCACGCCATTTCGTGCCCATGCCTCGCTTCCAAACAACACCTTGGAAACCGTTGTCTCATCAAACATAACCATCAATGTGTTGTAGGTTGACATGTCATAGAATCTAACGTTATCAAACACAGTTTCAGTTGCGCTGTCAATATCAGGTTAGTCATGGACAAAGTAGATCCATGCATAATCCAAAGCATCGTCCCCGTGTACATGTTTGTGAGTTAGATCACAACCTGAGCCTACCTGTAGTTACCTGACACATGGCTTTAGTCACTGTCTCTGATCACACTTCAGACTTGACCTTCCCGCCTGATCATCACCTGACTATGTCATGTCTTATATGTCACACACACACACACACACACACACACACACACACTATATATATATATATATATATATATATATATATATATATATATATATATATATATATATATATATATATATATATTACAGTAGGTCTCAATGATGGTAGGAAAATTGGAAGAAAGTACCTAGACCACTTTTGTGTATCTCTGGTGAAGATGTAATTACATGAAAGTGCACTCGGGACTTACCATGTTCCATTTTTCCTCTTGGTTCTCAGTATATATGTATATATATATATATATATATATATATATATATATATATATATATATATATATATATATATGAAAGAGTTATGGCCTTCCATGTGCTGTAGATAAATGAAAAAAGTCATATATGCTCAGAAAATGGGTTACAAGAGAAATATTCGTCTGAAAATATAAGACTAAAGCCATACCTGACCCAGGAGATTAAATCAACTTTTTCTTTTTGTCTGTATAATTCCCTTTCAATACTCCCAGTGCTTTGATTTTTTAGAATTCATTTTTTTTTAATTTTCTTTCCAAATGTCTATGATTAACTTTAGACATTCAGTCAGGTATACCCTTCATACATATTCAAAATTTGTCCCTTGATGTCCTTAAAGGCTGTGTGGTCCCCATTTCGTAGCCCTGAAATCAAATTTTCAGCCGATTTCAGGGATCAGAATCAGTCACATCGGTCCTACAGAACCTGAAATATGACCCTGAGGTATTAGGGAGCCCTGATATCACACAGCATTCTCTATATCCTGTAGGACCTGAAACACGACCCTGTGGTATTGTGGAATCCTTAATTTTAGGGTTCGAGGAGAATTGTTTAAGGCCTTTGGGAAAATGGAAGTACGAAAATATCGTGCAATCTTCTCTCTGATGATATGAAGTCAAGCTTACATACATGAAGGAAATGAAGGTTTAGTCTGCAGTTAGGTAATTAGTTAGTTAGGTAGTCATTGCTCGTACGTAAAGCTGTAGTTATGTATGCTTTCCAAAATTTCTTAGTCTCCAGTTTTCCTTTAGTTTCCCATTTTTAATGACTTCCATATCTTAGTTATCTGTTTACTTTAGTTTTCCGTTTTCTTCTCGTCCCTCATTTTCCTTTACATTTTTCTTTCCCGGTGTTTATATCATTCGTGCAGTAAACCAACTCTTTTGCCAGGTGTCGCCGCTGGCGGTAAGAAAGGAAAACGTGGAATGAGTTTATGACTAAATGAGTAAATTATACGTTATTACGAGAGCGCGGTGTTTGTACCTGTTTGATGTGGGAGTGTGGGGAGAGATGTGATGTTATATATTCTGTTTGTCTGTCTGTTTGTATTTGATACTTTCACTGTCGTTCTCTTTGTCCTTCTCTCTCTCTCCTCTCTCTCTCTCTCTCTCTCTCTCTCTCTCTCTCTCTCTCTCTCTCTCTCTCTCTCTCTCTCTCTCTCTCTCTCTCCACATACACGCCACCCAAAACACAACAGCAAACGATGAAGCAATAATGACGAACTCAGACAAACCAGGAGCAACAATGATATGCTCAGGTCACTATAATCTTAATTTCGTACATCTGGGGAAGGAAGGAAGATAGGAGCAACACAGTCGTGATGTCAGTATGAACTGCAACTGGAGGACAGAGCCATGGCAGATGAATCATATGTGAGACAAACCTTCTCATTCAAAGTATGGACCTCCGTGGTGTAGCAGGTAGCGTTACTGACCCCGACGCATTCACGGGACGACCCGGGGTCGAGCTGGGTTCGCATCCTGGTCCACAGTCAACACAGTTCTTCATCCTCCCTCATCAAGGGCACATGGCACAGGCTAGAGTACATATTTGTCTGGCCTTTCCCGTGTTATTGAGGTAGCGTCAAGAGCAGACGGAGAAAGGCCGCATTCGGTCACATCCACCTTCTAACTATCATGCGCAATGCACCGACATCTCAGCCTCCTTCCCACAGCCAGGCCTCATACGTCTTTCCATGGTCTCTGCCAATTATTAATGAGCCAATATAAGTCAGGTTTGACGCAATAGAGAATGATGAAATTGGTGATGAAATATTTAATGACTAGGGTGCACTTACGGACATAAATAGAAAGGGACATAATTAAGCAATCATTCAACGTAATGAGAACTCGGCACCAGAACCAAGTGGCGTTCCAGAAATATTTCTTAAAGTAGACGAAAGAGATAATTGGCAGACCTCCTTGAATGATGACGAGGGAATGAATAGACCAACCCAGCACGACAGATGTACATAGAACGGTAAACCTAAATCCAATACGTAAAGGAAGAAGCAAATTGAAACCTAGACAATACTCTCCAATCAGCCTTTGAGAGAAGGTTCCAGAAATACGTAATGGAACATCTGGCTGAGGTGGAACTCATAAAACGAAGGACAAAATGGCCTTTGTACTAAGTAAAAGTACATAAACACAATCACTTGCTCACTGTAAGAACATATATAATGCATTAATGAGTAGGAAAAGATGAGACTTTGTGTTTCTTGATCTTGCAAAAGAATTAGACGAAGGAACCCATAAAGTACCATCAAAGAAAATGGCAAGACAAAATATAAAAGGAAAAATGGGAAATTGGATCAAAGAATTCCTCACAAAGAGTTCAAAGTTGTTGCTAATGAAAACATGTCTGAGAAAGAAGATATGCTTTCAGGTGTACCGCATGAGACGGCGGTGGTTTTAATATCCTTAGAAATGATGATATCATGATGATATCAGACACAGGTGAGGATGTAGACAGATGTTCTGCAGATCATACGAGAGTAAATAAAACAGTGGAAAACGAAGAAGTCCGAGAAAACTAAAGGAAATTTAGAAATGATTTTGAAAGAGACGAAAGGAAAGCTGATGGAATTTGACGAAGAGAAATTTGATCATTTTGCCGTAAACCCCGAGGCAACTGACAATACTTGAGTGTCTACATACAGAGGTCTTACAGGAAGAGACCTGGAGAGTGGAAGAAACGTCAGGGATTTGGAAATGATTATGATTGATAAAATATTTGAATTTTAGGAATATATAGAGAAGGTATCGCTTTCTAACCTAATAATGGAAGTTATGATATTGAAAACTTGTGAAACATGCGAGAAAATTAACAGTGCAAATGTTCTAAGTATACATATAAGACCTAAGACTGAATACTTCTGTTACATACTCGTCAGTAGATTAGATAGAAATAAGCGAGATAGAGATAGTTCAGAAACATATAGCTGCCACAAATGTATAAAAATAACTTTGACTATGTCGTCCAGAGCGACGAAGAAGGGAATCTATGGTGATATATGCCTCGCGCCAGATAGGAAGCACAATGAACGATGTCTTTAATCTGGAAGCCTCATTGAATCAAGTGTAATTCCCGGACACCTAACTATCAACGTACCAGACGAAAATAATCGATTTCCCCGGCTTGGAGTTTGGCACAGTTACTTAATGTAAACCCCGGAGAACTTATATACATGGAGTGACCACAGGAACAGTGAAAAGAAGATTTAGACTCACGGTTCACGACACTCCCGGATGAACCTGCAACACACGACCTACGTAGACCTGGGGAGTCGATGTCGGCACGAGATACCATTATGGAACTATAGCCAGGCGGTGAGGAGAGGAGAGGCGGCCGAGGGAAACAATATTAACCAATAAATATGTCAAGCAGCGAACTCACTCTCTCTCTCTCTCTCTCTCTCTCTCTCTCTCTCTCTCTCTCTCTCTCTCTCTCTCTCTCTCTCTCTCTCAATAGTCGTATATCGTGTATATCTATTACTTTTTAGTAGTTCTCTTCTCTTAATTTCACACACACACACACACACACACACACACACACACACACACATACACACATACACACACACACACACACACACACACACACACACACACACGCACACACACATACACACACACACACACACACACATACACACACACACACACACACACACCCGCTCGCCCGTGTGAGGTTATACAACAGGTGAACCCACTCTTCACTTTGACCCGGGTGTGACCCGAGAACTGATGAATAATTAAGAAAGAAGTTATCTTGTCCCGTCTGTAAGAGGCGTAAGGTCAGAAGTAACCTAGACTGGCTGAATAATGGAAGAGGTTCGAGTCTGCCCGCCATATGTAAAGGGGTTTCAGATCCCAACAGAGGAAATGGATTTATAAGGGATGGGATAGATGGATAGTACTGCAGTATGCTAATGCAACGATCTTCTGTCATCTATTGTGTGCTTCTGGGTCAGATCACACAAGCCCGTGCGGTGACCTCTGATGGTAATGATGATGGTGATTGAATGGTATTTCACCATCTACGTCTGGTAGAGGTCACTCACACTAGTGCATCATGAGAGTATGACCCTTGACCACCACGACCACGGTACGACCCTTGACCACTACCACGATCTCTTGTGTCAGAGTTAGTTCGGAAATGTTAAAACGAACTAGTTAGAAAATATCACAAAGTTCAGTAGAGGAGTGTTAGGAAATGCTAGTAAGGCTACTAAGTGTTAGACGGCGTTAGTTACTGTAGGTTCAGTTGGAGAGTGTTATTAGAAAATGTTTTGCAAGCTTATCGGGAAATCGTTAGAAAATGGGGTCGGTGTGAGTTTTCTGAAGGTATTAGTAGTACTATAAAATGCCCGTAGTGTTCATAGAGGAGTCTTAGAATGTAGGAAAGTTAGTAAAGCTGTGTCAGTAAAGTGGTGTTATAAATTGTCGGTAATGTGAGTAAGAAAGTGGTAGATGATGTTAGTAAAGTTAGTAAAGAGATTGTTGAAAATGTCTTTTTGATTTTTCCAAGCCAGAGAGAGAGAGAGAGAGAGAGAGAGAGAGAGAGAGAGAGAGAGAGAGACGGACAGAGAGAGAGAGACGGACAGAGAGAGAGAGAGAGAGAGAGAGAGAGAGAGAGAGAGAGAGAGAGAGAGAGAGAGAGAGAGACGGACAGAGAGAGAGAGACGGACAGAGAGAGAGAGAGAGAGAGAGATAGATAGAGAGAGAGAGAGAGAGAGAGAGAGAGAGAGAGAGAGATAACTACCCCTGTCACACGATCGCCACCTGTCTAACTACCATGAATGAATAATGTCCAGGCCTGACCCCTCAGCCCTTATTGAGCTAATCAACCAATCAGGGAGGACCTAACAAGGTGTCAGGCTTCCCTTCTCTCTTTGACAGCCGCTGATTGGACGTTCCCTCTGTCTGTGAGCAGGCCTGGCGATGAAACAACTCTGGGGTTGAATTACCTTTGGCTGGCGAATATATCTGCTGGCTAACGGTCACTGAACGAATATCAGGCAGACCAGCTACCGTTCAATTAACTCCTGAACACGACGGCATGACCCTTGAGAACGATGGAACGACCCAACATGACTGCGTGACCTCTGGTCAAAAGCTAGGTCATCATACTCAGGGACCGTACTGTTGTTCTCAAGGGCCCTACCTTTGTGCTCAAGGGTCATACATTTGTGCTCAAGGGTCGTTGTGCACAAGAGATGTACTTTTGTGTTTAAGGGCCGCTCAAGGTCCGCCTGTAGTACTAAGGGTCTTACCGTTATAGTCAAGTCGTACCGTTGTGCTCAAGGTCCGCCCGTTGTACTAAGGGTCTTACCGTTATAGTCAAGTCGTACCGTTGTGCTCAAGGCCCGCCCGTTGTGCTCAAGGGTCATACCGTTAGGCTAAAGGGCCCTACCGTTGTGATGAAGGTCCGCCCATTGTGCTCAAGGGTTGTACTGTTGTGCACAAGGGTCGTAAGGTTGGGCTTAGGGTCGTACCGTTGGGCTATAGTGGGTAAAACATCAGTGACACATTCGCGAAATAGTAAAACAATAAGTATGAGAGAGAGAGAGAGAGAGAGAGAGAGAGAGAGAGAGAGAGAGAGAGAGAGAGAGAGAGAGAGAGAGAGAGGATGTCATAATGCTAATCCTTCGAGTGTGTTGGCTGAGTCCATTCACACACCAGTTATCTCGTTCCCTCTTGTGACACACACTGGCGTGTGATGACGTCACATCACAGCATCCAGTGATCAGCCAATCCGTCACGTCCATACATTGAGATGACCTGGCGACCCATTATACCATGATGGCCTCTTCTCTAACATGATTGTCACCGAATTGCATCATTTCTGTCTCGTGGAAGCTACTGATGACAGAACACCAGTTAAAGATCTTGTTATTCATGTCGATGTCAGGTCAGTGAGGCCTTGACCAATGAGGTCGTAGATTAGATTATGCGAGGTCAAAGTTCGCGGTAGTATGACAAGATGGATGATAATTCACTGAGAAGATAGACTTACTAGGTTCGTCTCCAGACGCAAGGACTGTTGAGTCCCTGTATGAAGCTGTTACTGAGGAGATCCAGGCGACAGACAGCGATGATGCTGAAGGCTACATTGTGCTCGATCACTTGTGTAGGTTACTAAATACAGATAGAAGAATATGATAAGAGGACAGATAGAAGAATATGATAAGAAGACTGATTTATAGATGGAAATATTCAGATATACATAAGTCTACCACTATAGGCTGGTGTGGATCTTAAGATTAATGGTTTAACTTCCCTCTCGAGGCTGAGCAGCGAGGAAGTCGTCTGCCTACTGCCATGCTTCTGGGAGACTGTAGCCTCCTGTGTCCTGAAAACAAATAAACTGACAAATCAGCTGACAAAGTAAACTTAGAGTCAGCTGACAAACTAAACTGACAAAATCAACTGACAAAGTAAACTGACCAACTCAACTGACACTGGACACTGACAAAGGGAAGCTACGAGAGGAAGTGTGTAGGGTCAGGTCAAAGGGCAACCCAACACAACGAAGGGTCGTGCTGAAGGACCGAACCATCATGCTCAAGGAGTGATTAAGTTCTAGACTAGGAATTGTAGACCACGTTGATCATTATCGAGGATATTCTTCTCCAAAACTACTCCATGAATATGAGGTGTGGTCAGAAAGAATACAATTATGAAAAATGTATAACATATAAAGCACTTTTCAGAGCCCAATTATCTCGTGAATGGTAGCCACAACCTTCGTGAAGCAGATGAATAAATACCTCTGAGAGGTAGCTTTACATAACCAGTTCAGGCTACGATAAAGTTACATTAAAAAAAACCTTTTTCATCCCAACATTTCAACCACCATTTTGTGGTTGAAAATCCTCTTTCTCAGTGTATCTTTCAGAGTAATTACAAACATTTGTAATCTTCGTAATGAAAGAATTCATAGACAGTTATAAAAGTACAGAGTCATCTGGTTGTTTACTGCTTTGGATTGTCGACCCAAGTTTATTTGATCCCGGGGTTCGATGCTCGACGCTTCAAAGGCACGAGCCAGTTTTTCTCCCCTTCCTTGCATGTCAGTCACGCGTGAGATCTTCATCAGTCTCTCCATCAGGGAGAGTCGCTGTCTCTCCTCCTGTGATCACTGTGCAGGTTTCCTTTCAAACTTTAAATGACGTCACTTAACTAATGTCTTCTTCCTGTTGCTTAATGTGCCCATCTATCGTCCTTTGTCTGTTTGTCTGTTTGATGATGCGTGTTTGTCTGTTGGTCTGATGATGATGTATGTATGTCTGTTGGCCTGTGTTATGTTGTATGCCTGTCTGTTGGTATATATATATATATATATATATATATATATATATATATATATATATATATATATATATATATATATATATATATATATATATATATATGCTGCTCTATATATGATACACATGCTAATGTAAATAGACATATAAGTAATCACACACACACACACACACACACACACACACACACACACAATACAAATAAGTAATTATACCAACCCTCACCTACAACACATACCCGAAAACGTCTCGAAAGTATTCAAATTTGTACCAATGCTTTTTGTGAATTTTGCTTCACCTGAACATCGCTCTGTAACTAAAACAAATAAAAATGATTAGATAACGAAAGTCATACGAACAAGGGAAACAATAAATGAAAGCAAAATGCTTCCTCTTCGTCAGTAATTATTTGTCAAAAATAATTAATGAGGGTGGGAGGTTTTTCTTTATGAGAAAAAATAATTACTATGAAAAAGATATAATGGGACCATTTAGAACAATTCATACACAAAGTTTAAAACTTTGCAAATATTTATGGTCCATGCTCTTTGTAAATTCATTCAATTTTGTATGAGTATGGAAGGAAACCTTTAACATTTGATTATACGTATACCCCTTGTATATATATATATATATATATATATATATATATATATATATATATATATATATAAAGAGAGAGAGAGAGAGAGAGAGAGAGAGAGAGAGAGAGAGAGTTATTGAAATGGCCTCGAGTAGAGCATTCAGTTGCTAACATAATATATATATATATATATATATATATATATATATATATATATATATATATATATATATATATATATATATATATATATATATATATATATATATTATGCGCAGGAGGATGGATGTGCTGGAAATGAGATGTTTGAGGACAATGTGTGGTGTGAGGTGGTTTGATCGAGTAAGTAACGTAAGGGTAAGAGAGATGTGTGGAAATAAAAAGAGCGTGGTTGAGAGAGCAGAAGAGGGTGTTTTGAAATGGTTTGGGCACATGGAGAGAATGAGTGAGGAAAGATTGACCAAGAGGATATATGTGTCGGAGGTGGAGGGAACGAGGAGAAGAGGGAGACCAAATTGGAGGTGGAAAGATGGAGTGAAAAAGATTTTGTGTGATCGGGGCCTGAACATGCAGGAGGGTGAAAGGAGGGCAAGGAATAGAGTGAATTGGAGCGAGGTGGTATACCGGGGTTGACGTGCTGTCAGTGGATTGAATCAAGGCATGTGAAGCGTCTGGGGTAAACCATGGAAAGCTGTGTAGGTGTGTATATTTGCGTGTGTGGACGTATGTATATACATGTGTATGGGGTTGGGCCATTTCTTTCGTCTGTTTCCTTGCGCTACCTCGCAAACGCGGGAGACAGCGACAAAGCAAAAAAAAAAGAATATATATATATATATATATATATATATATATATATATATATATATATATATATATATATATCATAGATATTCGTCATATCCCGCGTTAGCGAAGTAGCGCCAGGAACAGCCGAGGAAATAGCCTCATGTACTCGCCTTCATTCTCTTGCTGTTATGTACAAAGCGCAGGAAGCAGAGCTCCCTATCCACAGCCAAGATCAGAGCACCTCTCCCTGGTTTCCTCTCGCCGCTTCATATGCACTGGTTCAACCCACTGACAACACGTCGCTCCCTGCATACCACATCGCTTGGTTTGTTCCTATCTCTTGCACGCCTCACGCCCTTCGTGTTCAGGCCATCTAACCTTCAAAGCGTTTTCTACTCTCTTCTTTCAATTCCTCCTTCATGTCCTCCTTTTTCTTTTTTCCCTCTACTTTTGACGTGTTTACCATCTCACTCATCCACTCCATATGTCCAAACCATTTCAGCACACCCTCTTCTGCTCTCCCATACATGCTTCTCTTACCTAAATGCACCCAAGGTATAATCATTCTCACCCACACTATGGCTCACCTCAGCTTCCATGGTTCCATTCGCTGCCATGTCCACTTCCAGGAATCTAAATCACTTCATTTCCTCCAAGTTATCTTTATCCAAATTCACGCTCCAGAAAACATGTCTCCCATCACTGCTGAACTTAATAACTTTGTGTTTATGTACACTTAATCTCAACGTTCTATCTTCACACACTGCAAGTCTCAGACACCATCTGCAGTTTCTCACTCGAACCTGCCCATAGCAACGTTCTTTTTCTTTTGGGGGGGGGGGGGGGGGGGGGCGTGAGGAGGGGGGGGATGTACGTTGACCACATTGTATAGGTGGTGGAGGTCAGGCCAGGTCTTATGACATGTCACTCGAGGGAGGTCAGGTCGAGTCCCCCCAGCAGACGGTAACGACAAGGGGGGCGGGTCATGGGGGCTCCTCACAATTCGGTCTGCAAATAGCCGGTCACCAAACCATACCACCAGTCTCGTTCAGAAATCACTTGAAGCAATTAAATGGACTTGACGTGAATACAAGATGCGTCCGAAGCAAAATAGCTAAATTGCATTACTCGGTAAACACCGAACACGTTCATTTCATTGGTTAAACAGAAACGTTTCTGAACTCGTAAAAAACAACGATGTTATTAGCGAGTACAATAATCTACCAGACTACAAATTACTATTGAGGAGCAGACACGGTTGAGGAAGCAGGACTGCACTATACGTAAAATCTTATCTAAACTCCATCGAAATTCAGACTACAACATCTGCTGCTGCTGACCACTTGTGTGTTCAGATGAACACAAAATCGTCCAAACTTTACACAAACGTCGTATTGAGGTGCCCAAGACAGCCAGCAGATATTGACACTATTATGTACGAGAGTTTACAACGAGCGATACGGGATAAAAGCTCGGTCATTCTTGGAGAGTTTGATCTTACAGAAACCAACTGGAAAAAAACCATCTCAGGTGTAGAAAATGGTTCTGCTAGACTTATCAACCTTGTTTTGAAGACACTATTCTCTACTAAACCGTCACCAAGCTGACGAGGGAAACTAATATAATTGGCTAAATACCTGAATCAGGAGTTCTTAGTAACTAGTATCCGTGTTGGAGAACATGTAGACACTTGTGACCTGAACATAGTTAGTTTCGATGTAAATATCAAAACCGACTCCCCTAAAACCAGTGTTATTGCCCCTAACCATAGAGGACAGATTTCAATGTGTTTGTCGACGCATTAAAGAGTCTCACCTTTGTTAGTTCATCTTCAGAGGAATTATAGACCAATTTTAAGCGTCAATTTATGCACCAACAAGACAGTCGTCCTCATGCACGACAGAAGCAATACAACCAACAACAGACCTGGATGGTCCTCCTCAGATATCGAAGAGCTTTGCGGCGCAGAAATAAACTCTACAAACTTAATAAATCAGAACATGACCCAAATACTGTAACGCAATATAACACTATTAGGAGAGACATGAAAAGACTTATCAAACAAGCCAAGAGAGAATATGGAGTGAGTATTGCAAGGGATAGCAATAGAGATTCCTGAAAGATTTTATGATATGTCAATAATAAGAAACATGTAGGGAATAGGAGAGAACGCTTAGTAAATGAAAATGGGAAACCATTGTGAATGATAAAAGCATAGCGACAACCCTGAATAAGTTTTTTTACTTCCTTCTATACACTAGAAAGCAGCAGCACGAATTTTGAGACAGTGATACATATCACTCACAGGACACCAGAATTTACCGTCACAGTTAGAGAAGCACTAACACACATATGATAAGTTGAACACTAATAAAAGTCCAGATCCTGATCGTTTCTATCCACGAGTAATCAAAACGTCAAACATGAAATTACCAAACCGTTAACCTATGATTTCTATATATCTCTGCAGGATGGAATAGTCCCGCACCACTGGAGACTGCCACACCTCGCTCCTATATTCAACAAGGGAAACCGTGAAATGCGAGGCACTTACCATCATATTAGCTTCACATCAACCATATGTAAACTTCTGAGTCCATAATTAGAGATAAGATCGTACCCTACCTGGAACACGATCATCTAATCATTAATACACAGCATGGGTTTAGAAGGCACAAATCATGCCTTACGAACCTCCTTGAACTTCATCATAAACCACTCAGTACACACGACAAGACGAAAGCAATAGATATTATAGTTCTGGACTTCCAAAAAGCATTCGACCAATTCCTCCCCCACGTTGAACTGATGCGTAGAATCTGGGCTTTAGGGATCACTGGTTGTATAAGAAACTTGATAGACGCCAAGTTACGTGATAGGAGGCAACGAGTGGTAATGAAATGTGATTCATCTCCGTAATCATCCATCACTGGTGGGGTCTTCGAAGGGCCTGTTCTTGAGCCTATACTTTTCATCATCTATGTTAACGATACTGACGTAAAGGCTTGATAAGTTGGTCTCCAAATTCGCAGATGACACGAAGATCGGCAATGCCATAGTAACAAATGATGGGCTAAGATTACGAGAGGATCTTGAGGAAATCGCTGACTGGTCTAGAAAATGGCAAATGCCATTTAGCGTTAATGTGTCTCAGCTGCTGCAGGCAAGAAGCCTCAACAAGGTATTCTATTATGAAATGATGGATCGCAAGATAAAGGACGTCCCTTGTCTGAGGGATCTAGGGGTCACTGTCTCCAACAACCTCAAATCCTCCCAGCATTGTAATGAAGCCGTCAAGAAAGCAAATGGGATGATGTTAGGTTTACATTATTGCAACTATACCTAATTCTAGTTGAACCCTACCGAGAATATGCAGTGCAGTATTGGCCCCCCTATTTATGCAAGAATATCCTTAAATTGGAAGCTGTGCAGCGAAGAGCAGCTAAATTGATTCCTTCCCTGCGTAGCAGACTGTATGGGGACAGATTGCGAGAATTATACCTGTTCTTCCTAGGCAAGAGGCGCCTCCGAGGAAAATTAACAGATTCTACAACATACTGAAAGGATTCAACAACGTCGATATTGAACATTTCTTTACAGTAGCACCAGCACTACCAGTGACGAGGAATGGACTAAAACTTACGAGTTCGCCGAGGTAAATTGGACTCTGCGAAATATTTCTTTACGAGCGACATTACTGACGCGTGATAAACGCTCCCAGAACATATTTTTCAGAGCAACATTAAGTTTGATCATCACTTGTCACTCTCCGGTATTGAAAAATATAGTTAATCAGTCATCAAAACGTAGCGGTATATAATGCTTCCTTCTCAACCACTGATCTCTCCCTGGCCATGCTACGGTAACACACTAACATTGATTAACCCGCGTCGCCTGCTTTGAGAGAACAGGAAATAATTATCATATTCTTCAACATTAGGAATCGTGTAAACATGGTCATTGGAGAGGCTGTAGCTTAGGTTTATCCTTACTACTGTCCTTATGACAACAAGTGAAAGGATGCATTTCGTTGGTGTTGGGGTGAATGACATATTCGTGTTCATCCTCCCTTCTGACTTTCCCATTGAAAATTTCTTGAGGCATATTAATCCTGCAAGGTATTTTTTTCTACTGCCGAAAGGAGTGGAGAGTGGGGAGAGGGAACCTTTGCTTTGCTGTCGTTTTCTTCTACTGTTGGTACGGAAACTGCGATTCTTTATTTTAATAGTGTTAAGGTTAGACCACTTCGTTGGACCATGGGTCTATGTATCCATGTAATTCTCTCTCTCTCTCTCTCTCTCTCTCTCTCTCTCTCTCTCTCTCTCTCTCTCTCTCTCTCTCTCTCTCTCTCTCTCTCTCTCTCTGCGTCCATCGCTACTTCCCTATTCACCTCCCAGCTCTCATCCCCTAGTCCGCCTCCCTCTCCCAATTACCATCAATTACGGGCCTCTCACTCTCCCTCTCTCCCCTTATTCCCAATTATCAATCCCCTCCCAACTCCCCTCTTCTCCCTACACCCAATTACCGTCCTACCCTTTATCCTCCCTCTCTTTCTCTCTTTCATTTTTCTTTCTTTTTCTTTCTTTTTCTCTCTTTCTTTCGTTACATGCTCGCCTTGCCTCGAGGTAAAAATCTTGCTGTAGATATATGGATCTTTTTATAGGGTATTGAGAGGCGAGGAAGAAGAGGTGGAACAGGTGGAAGGGTTAGTTTGAAGTGGAAGGGAAGATTGAAGTGTGTACAGATGTGCGGTGTCAATTATAGGTAGACTCTCTCTCTCTCTCTCTCTCTCTCTCTCTCTCTCTCTCTCTCTCTCTCTCTCTCTCTCTCTCTCTCTCTCTCTCTCTCAGTAGTCTCCAAGTAATAGATAAGAAACTAAGACTTTTTCTCTGACCATCGTCTAAGATCTTTGCCAATTAAGTATGGAAGTCATGTTTGTATGTTGGTGGAGTGCGAGAGCCTGGCTCGGGGACCTGGATCCTGAAAAGGTCAACACATGACTTTATCTTGTTGGCTGCAGCGGTCCAGGTGGACCTTGTTCTGTACCAGGGGAAAGGTCATTTGGGGGAGAGAGAGAGAGAGAGAGAGAGAGAGAGAGAGAGAGAGAGAGAGAGAGAGAGAGAGAGAGAGAGAGAGAGATGTGATCCAGTTCCAGTGATAAGAGGTTGAAGTTATGATTGATGCTCACTAAGTGCTTCCAGCTTCGGGGTATTGCTATATGGGTAATAATAGCACACACACACACACACACACACACACAGACACACACACACACTTATCTGTACACAATTATATGTTTGTCCTCGTCATTACCGTTAAGTATTTAGATGGCAAATTATTGCTTATAGCACTGAGAGGCTGTAAGAATTAATTTTTATATAACAAATACATACACAAACATGTACATGCATACTCATTCATACATAGATACACCTCCGTAGTGTAATGGTTAGCGTTACTGACCATAATTTAGCGCAAATCCACCCGGCATTGGACTCGAATTGGTTTGAATACTGAGCGCTACAGTCGGCCCACAAGCAACCCCGGGTGTTCATCCTCCCCTCGGGGCTGTTCGATAAATGGCCATCTGGCTTAGGCTGGTGTGTGTGTGTGTGTGTGTGTGTGTGTGTGTGTGTGTGTGTGTGTGTCTGTGTGTGTTTGTGTATGTGTTGCTCCTGTCGGTTTACATACACATATACACACTCTATTCCATTAGTGTCAAAATCATTAAACCTTCTTAATTTACGTGGGGTAAGTTCAGGCCATTAGAAGATGCTCTGTTGGAGAGATTGATAAAATGCTCCTCAGGTTATTGCTTGCTTGTTACCCACTTGTTTGATAAGTAACTTGTCCATTTGCTAGCTGACTTGCATGCTGGCTAGCTTTCATGCTAGTTAGCTTGCCTGCTCGCTAGCTTGTGGTCAAATCCTTCACAACCGTACGAGTATGTGACCTGGGAAAGGAATGGATGTGTTCACTTACCATTTTTTATAATTTTTCATTTGGTTCTCAGTGACATGCATGATGAGCACACAGGTCATGACTGTGGTCGTTGATGATGATGCATAATTCGTAGTCGTTGCTGACGTAATTACTGACATATACGTTAGTGTTAACATGTGCGTGTGTGTGTGTGTGTGTGTGTGTGTGTGTGTGTGTGTGTGTGCGTGATTACGTATCTTTTGAGTCTTAATCTTAACATACTATAGAATCTAGCATCCCCCAGGAGGATGTTAAATTCTATAATACATGAAAGATTAACATTCAAGAGACACGTATTCACGCACGCGCAGGTTAACACTGATGTATACATCAATACTCATCATTGTATACCAGTTTACTCCCAGGGTCTGCAGAGAAGATTTAACAAATGTTAATATCTTCTACATAGTAAATACTCCAGGGATAAAGTTGAGGTAAAGTTAGTACGTTAATCTCTTCTAATTCGGTGAGCAAGTCCAGTCCTCTGCTTTCTGGAAGCATATGCTTGCTGATATATATATATATATATATATATATATATATATATATATATATATATATATATATATATATATATATATATATATATATATATATATATCATTCTTTTATTATGTTTGATCACCGTTCCTGCGTCAACGAGGTAGCTAGCGCCAGAAAACAGACGAAGGAAGACCCATCCACTCATATACACACATATGTACATACACACCCATATAATCTTTCTTTCTTTCATACTATTCGCCATTTCCCGCATTAGCGAGGTAGCGTTAAGAACAGAGGACTGGGCCTTAGAGGGAATATCCTCACCTGGCCCCCTTCTCTGTTCCTTCTTTTGGAAAATTAAAAAAAAAACGAGAGGGGAGGATTTCCAGCCACCCGCTCCCTCCCCTTTTAGTCGCCTTCTACGACACGCAGGGAATACGTGGGAAGTATTCTTTCTCCCCTATCCCCAGGGATAATATATATATATATATATATATATATATATATATATATATATATATATATATATATATATATATATATATATATATATATATATATATATATATCAACATACTCACACGCACATACATATACATACGTATACACACACACACACACACACACACACACACACACACACACACACACATTCATGTATGCACATGTACATATTCATACTCGCTTGTCTTCATCCATTTCCGGCGCTGCCCCACCCCATAGGAAACAGCATCGTCACCCTCTGCGTCAGCGAAGTAGCACCAGGGAAACAGACAGAGAGACCACATTCGTTCACACTCAGTCTCTAGCTGTCATGTGTAATGCACCGAAACCAAAGCTCCCTATCCACATTCAGGCCCTACAGATCTTTCCATGGTTTACCGCAGACGTTTCACATGCCCTGGTTCAGTCCAATTCACCCTATTCCTTGCACGCCTCTCACCCTCCTACATGTTCAGGCTCCTATCGTTCAAAATCGTTTTCCCTACATCCTTCCACCTCCAATTTGGTCTCCCGCTTCTCCTTGTTCCCTCCACCTCTGACACATATATCCTCTTTGTCAACCTTTCTTCACTCATTCTTTTCGTATGTCCAGACCATTTCAACACATGATTAGAGTTATTAATGCTCTTTCT